>NC_056741.1:165889717-166005170 GCF_019279795.1 Protopterus annectens | reverse complement strand
TTGCTGTTGGAGTGGAGCCATAGGTCTCACTCCTCTAGATCTTCCAGGCTTTCAGACCACGACCTCGAGAGGGTAGTCAGTAGGCTTTTGAAGTCGCAGGCGCTCACCCAGTTATTGCATAGCCCGTCTCAACAGACAGTGGCTTCCCCAACGCCTGCTCCAGTTCCTCCTCCGACTATTCCTTCGAGCTCGGAGCCGGAGGCCGTCGGGGTTGGTACCGTGGGGGCGCCGGAACCGATTCCACCCCTATCTGTTCCTTCGTCGGCTCCGATCCCTTCATTGGCTCCGTCCTTGGAGGGATCCGGGTGCCGGGACACCCTCGTCTGTTCCGAGGGGGCGAGTGGCATTGGACCGTTGTCTGACCCCGTTCTCCCTCTCGGAGAGTCTGTGCAGGTGAGCTCAGCCCCTTACATCGGCCTCGGAGCTGTCCCTCTCTGTGCCGGGAGGAGCTCTCATCTCTTCGGAGCTGGGTCCCTCCTCAATGCCTAATAGGGGCGCCTTTGAGGTCATGAGGAGCGTGTTGGCTCCTATACCGGCGCCACGGTCGGCCCCTCCTTCCATGGTGCCTGCTTCGGCCTCTTTCTACCCTCCCAAACCTAAGCGTGGAGAACCAAAGCTCCAGGTCGCCCCATTGGGCGTATCCTCCTCTTCTGAGGCCTCCCCTGATCCTGCGGGGGAGACCCCTCTGAAGAGGACATGCAAGAGGAAGCATGTGGACTCTCCGGAGTCAGTGACATCTGACACCGACCTGGATGATTTGGAAGGGTCCCCAAGGTCCCCCTCTGGGGAAGTCTCATTTTTTGACATCCTAGAAATCCTTAAACAGAGGGGGAACTGGTCTGCCCTCAACCCTTCTGAGGACGAGTCTGTGTACCTGGACGCGTTCGGTTCTCGCCCTTCCACCTCCTGGGTGTCCCCGCCTTTCGACCCACTCATGGAGGTGGTGGCTTGGAAGGCGTGGACGGCTCCGGATACTATGGAACCAACTCCCTGGAGGCCCACAAAATTTATTACAGCCCCTTCGGACAAGCAATTTCTCACTAAGGGCATCCCCGTTGATGCCATGGTAGTGTCGGCGGCCACTAAGAAGGAGCTGGCTGACCCCTTCAGTTCCTGTCCATCCTCCTAATAAGGAATCGAGGACTATGGATAGGTACAACAAGCGGATGTTTTCTTCAGCGACCTTTGCCATGCGTTCGCTGAGTTATTTGTGCCGTTTCACCCGTCTCAGAGACCTTCTCAAAGAACTAGGTGATACCTTGCAGGACCCATCCGCTGCGGGGTCTCAGGAAAAGATCAACTCCCAGCTAGGGACCCTGATCTCTATTGTAAACTCCTCCATGTGGCTCATCTCCTATGCCGCCGATGAAGCAAGTAGGGCTGCAGGCACGGGCATTGCTCTAAGAAGACACGCCTGGATGCGGCTTTGCAACTTTGCTGACCCCTTCAAGGCGTCTTTACTAACACCCCCTTTGACGGTTCTGCCCTGTTCGGACCTCAAGTGAAGGATACATTGACCAGGTGCGATCAGGAAGGCAAGACTCTCTCTGCCGTCGGAGTCCGTTTTTCTACCCCTTCTAGACCATACCCTAAGGGTCAGAAAGATGGGAAAATGTGGTTCCGCAAACCTCGGGGAGTACTGCCTGACGCACGTGGTGAGCTTCCCTCCAGAGGCAGAGGAGGGAACAATAATAGACGCTGCCTGAGGGGCAGGGGGGATCCGCAGAATCAGGGTAGCAGAGAATCTTTCTCTGACAAACCCTTCCAGCACCCCTGAGGGGCTGCCCGACTGTCCACCTTCGGAGGCAGTTGGGGGAAGACTATCACTGTACCCAGAAGCCTGGCATTCCCTCACGCAAGACAAATGGGTACGGTTGATCATATCAGAGGGCTACAGAATTCCCTTTACTCACACCCCACAACAGCCAAAAGGGCTCCTTCCAGACTTTCCACCCGGCCTGAGGGATCTAGCAGCACAAGAAATTTCAAAGCTGCTTAGAAAAAGGGCCATCCAGCCAGTCCCAGCAGACCAGCAAGGATCCGTTATCTACTCCCAAGTTCTTTTTGGTACCAAAAAAGACAGGGGACTGGAGACCTATTTTGGATCTCAGCAGGCTGAACAGGTCTGTTCAAAGAACGAAATTCCGGGTGGTCACGCTACAGTCCATTCTACCCTTTCTGGGTCAGGACAATTGGATGTGCTCTATAGACCTTCAGGATGCGTACTACCATATCAAGATGAACAGGCGCTCCAGAAGGTTTCTCCGCCCGCTGGGAGCCAGTCACTACCAATTCAGAGCCCTGCCCTTTGGCCTCACCACAGCCCCCAGGGTGTTTACCAAATGCATGGCAGTGGTTGCGGCTCACCTGAGACGACAAGGATTCCAGGTGTTTCCATATTTAGACGACTGGCTCCTTACTGCCACCACCAGGCATGGACTACTCCAATCCAGGGATTACGCTGTACAAACGTTGCAACGTGCTAGGTATCTCCATAAATTTCGAAAAGTCTGCATTGTCGCCTTGTCAGTCTATTACCTTCATAGGCGCCGTTTTAAACACAGTGGAGCTCTCAGGAATACTACCCACACAAAGAGTTTCAGACATTCGCAACCATGTTCAGATCCTATTACAGGAGACCAGAGTCCAAGCCAGATTTGTACTAAAAACACTTGGTCTCATGGCAGCAGCAATCACTTTACTCCCCCTAGTGCGTTTTCATATGCGGATCCTGCAGTGGATGCTATTTTCCCAGTGGTCCTTTCAGCAGCTCCCCATGTCACACACCATTCTAATCACTCAGTCATGCAAAAGACACCTTTCTTGGTGGACGGTCTCCCCTCAAGTACTCCAGGGCAGACCTGTGGTCCTTCCTCCTCCTGTTGCCACTGTGACAACGGATGCCTCCCTGATCGGGTGGGGGGGGGGCATTTTCGGGGCAGGACCGTCCAGGGCACATGGCAACCCTTCGAATACCACTTGCACATAAACGCCTTGGAAATGAGAGCGGTACTTTTAGCATTGCAGGCCCTTCAGGACTCTCTACCCACCGGGACTATTGCAATTCGAACAGACAATATGTCTGTAGTGTGGTACATCAACAAGCAGGGCGGAACCAGATCCTACCCCCTATGTCGAGAAGCACTCAGACTTTGGCAATGGGCGATCTCTTCTCAATGGTTTCTGGTAGCAACGCATATTCCCGGGAAGTCCAACGTCCTAGCGGACAGACTGAGCAGAGCCATTCTCATGCCTCACGAGTGGTCTCTCAACCAGACAATAGCGGAAAGCATTTTCAGAAGGAGGGGGTCAGCCTTGCTGCGACCTTTTTGCAACACCTCTAAACAGCAAGTGCCCAGACTTCTTCACCCTCTTCCCTCTCCCAGGTCTACCCCCTAGAGATGCTCTAGTTCACGGTTGGCCCCGGGGTCTTCTGTATGCATTCCACCCCTTCCCCTTGATTACTCAATTAATCCAGAAAGCAACTGCCTTGAGAGCCAGGATGATCCTCATTACCCCTTACTGGCCTCGACAAATTTGGTTTCCGTTCCTGCAACGCCATCTACTGGAGCAGCGCTGGCATCTGGACCCAGTGCCAGATCTTCTGACCCATCAATCGGGCGGGCTGCATCAGTCCCTTCGATCTCTCAACCTCACAGCATGGTTACTCCACTTCCAACCGTAGCCAGGCTTCCCCTTATCTCTCAATCAGTTTGAGATATCCTCCTCGCTTCTCACAAGTCTACTACTAGAAAGACTTATGCTAGCAAATGGAAGCGTTTCTCTGTCTGGGCAGGGAAAAAGCATGTGGACCCCTTTACCACTCCTGTCCAGACAGTTCTAGAGTTTCTAGCAGAACTCTTTCGATTGGGCTCCTCCTCAGCTACCATCAGAGATCAACTGGCAGCTATTGCAAATTTCCACGTTGGCTTGTCAGAGACCAGCATCATGTCCCACAAACTTTGCAAAGCCTTTTTAAAAGGAACCCTTTTACTTAGGCCCCCGGTTAAGGACCCTCCCCCACTGTGGGACTTAAATTTGGTACTGTCTTCCTTAATTCTTCCTCCCTTTGAGCCGCCAGCTTCTTGTTCATTGAAGTTGCTCTCGTGGAAAACACTCTTCTTAGTAGCCAGCACCTCAGCAAGAAGGGTCTCGGAACTTCAAGCCCTTTGCATTCGCCCTCCTTATGTTGTTTTTCACAAAGACAGAGTGTCACTTAGGACTAATCCATCCTTTTTACCCAAAATAATCTCAGACAAAAATCTGAATCAGACCATAGATCTTCCAGTCTTCTTCCCAAATTACACCAGTAGAGCTAAACGAAAGTTACATTGTTTGGACGTTCACAGTCAATTACGCTTCTACCTGGACAGAACTAAGCAAATGAGAAAATCAAACCAGCTCTTTTGTCTTATGCGGAAGGGAAGCAAGGCCAAGCAGTCTCTAAGGTAACTTTGGTCCAGGTGGTTGTCCTGTCTTATCATGTTGGTCTATCAGTTGAGGAACACCGAACTTCCTACTAAGCCTAGAGCCCATTCAACCAGAGCTTTAGCTTCTTCAATAGCCTTTCAGGCAAGATTGCAGATGGATTCCATTTGCGCAGCGGCCACTTGGGCCTCTCCTCATACCTTCATTTCTCATTGCAAGCTCGATATGGCCTCCAGAAGTCGGGCTGATTTTGGTTCCACGAGTTTGTTCCATTGAGCCACCCAGGATTTAGGTGCTAGGGACGCTGCCCCATCCAGCAAGAATGAAGGCGAGATTGACAACTTAACTTCTCAATGTTATGTTGTTACCATAACGTTCCATGTTGGTTGTCTTCTTCTCGCCTTCTTTCTTGAGTCCCACCCTCCATCCCCCTAGCCTGGGAGATCTAGAGTACCTTGTGAGAATTATTGCCACCTCAGTTATTTCCCCAGCTAGCTCCCTTGCTCCCTCTTTTTGCCAGCTATTCTAGTGGGCTTATATTTATATATATATATATATATATATATATATATATATATATAAATATATATATATATATATATATATATATCTATATATATATATCTATTTATATATATATATATATATATATATATATATATATCTATAGAGATAGATATAGATATAGATATATAGATAGATATATATAGATATATGCTTCTCCTTTTTGTATCTATGATTAGGTGGATTGTTCTCTGTTGTGGTGTCGGAGTGGAGCCATAGGTCTCACTCCTCTAGATCTTCCAGGCTTTCGGACCACGACCTCGAGAGGGTAGTCAGTAGGCTTTTGAAGTCGCAGGCGCTCACCCAGTTATTGCATAGCCCGTCTCAACAGACAGCGGCTTCCCCAACGCCTGCTCCAGTTCCTCCTCCGACTATTCCTTCTGCAGGGCCTCTTAGCCTCTCCTAATCCTATTTAGCCCCAGCCACCCATCCTCAGCTTTGGGATTCAACCCAAGAGTACTGACTAAAACAGTGAAACACGATGAACATAGAACAGTTGTGTACCTACCATAAATGTAGATGTTCGAGTGTATTCACTGTTGCAGTCCAGGTTACCCTCCAACCATCCCCCTTTCTTTTGCTGGGTCTTATCTGTACTTCTCTATTCTAAACAACCTATGTGGTGTATTTGCTTGTAGATGAAGGAAATGTTTACCTTAGTGCATGCATGTTTATTGGCATAATTTTATTTTTAGCCTACCCGTTTGGGGGCACCTAACATCTGGGGCAAGAAAAACTGAAGAAAATGGCGTTGGCTGCATCTTTTATACCCCTGGCGCACTGATGTCAGGGAAGAGGCGACAGCAACCGACGCCAGACCAAGACTTTGGAATTCAAGCCGACTGCGGGTAGCCTGCCAGCATGATAACCCAAGAGTACTGACTGCAACAGTGAATACACTTGAACATCTACATTTATGGTAGGTACACAACTGTACTTTACCCTCCCTCCAGCCCCCTAACTTCTTTTGGCTATACCTCTACTTTCCTTTACTATGCTTAAAAGCCTTTTTGGTGTATTTGCTTTTTTGTTGGAGGTATATCTTTGTGCTTTTATGTTTAATTGCCTCCCATTAGGGGGGCACCTGACCTCCGGGGCAAGAAAAACTGATGTAATGGCGTCTGCTGCATGTTTTATACCCCTGACAACCTGACGTCATGGAAGAAGGGACAGCAACCGACGCAGGACCCAAGACTTTGTTAATCAGGCCGACTGAGGGCAACCTGCAAGCAGATTGCCCAAATGTAATGACTGCAACAGTGAATACACTCTAACATCTACATTTATGGTAAGTGTACACAACTGTACTTTCCCTTGACTACTTCAGATCCAGGGATATCCTCTGATCAGGAGCGAGGTGCTTTTGAGGTGATGTGGAGAGTACCATCTCCACAGGCAGTTCTGCTATCATCTCCGGACTTTCTCCCCCCAAAAGCACTGGTGTCTACCTCTATATCCTTGCATCCCCAGGGACATGGAGATCCTAGGCCTCAGCATGCCCCCCAGGGTACCCACCCCACTCTTCTGCAACCTCTCCAGAGTACCCCTCTGAGGTGGTTCCTCGGAAGAGGGTTATGTAAGAGGAAACATTTAGACTCTCCAGAGGTGTCCACTTCTGATATGGACCTCGATGAAGCTGAAGGGTCCCCACGGTCGTCTCCTGATGTCTCCTTTGGAGACATCTTAGAAATACTTAAACATAGAGGTGGCTGGAAGTCCACCAATCCTTCGGCAGAGGAGTCTGTGTACCTGAAGGCCTTTGGATTTCACCCTTCCTCCACTTGGGTGTCTCCACCTTTCGATGAACTTATGGGTCTAGTTTCCCGGATGGTGTGGGAGTCTCCAGATTCAGTGTAACCTGTTCCTCTGAGGCCAAATAAAAACATTTTGACTGAGGGGGACGTGATGAACTTAACTAAGGGAGTCCCAGTAGATGCTGTGGTGGTGACGGCAGCCACCAAGAAGACCTTTTTTTCATCCACCAAACAGAGTCTCGTACAATGGACAGATATGGAAAGCGCATTTATTCCTCAGCGACTTTTGCTCTCTGATCACTGAATTACCTGACCCATTTTACTAGATTGCAGTGAGATCTTCTGAAGGTGTTAGGAGATACTCTCCAAGCTTCAGTAGCTGAAGGAGTTTTAAAAAAAGTTTTATCTAGGCTCTCTGCCTTAAATTCAGTTGTCACAAGTACAGCAGTGGGTTCAGGAATATCCCTAAGGAGGCATTCTTGGATGCGCTTGTGTGATTTCGCAGAGTCCTTTAAATCTTCGTTTGATGGCTTGTCCCTGTTTTGGCCCAAAGTCAAGGACACTAACGAGGTGTGAGCATGAAGGAAGGACTGTCTGCCTTTGGAGTCCGTTTTTACCTACCTACCAGACCATATCCCAAAGGTCAGAAGAGAAGTGGAAAAATGTGGTTTTGAAAATCTCGGAGCTTTCCAGGACACATGCGTTGAATCTTCCCCCAGGGGCATATGGTGAAGTAGTAATGGAAGACAGACCACATGGCAGAGGGGGTCTGCAGAACCAGGGCGACAAGAGAATCTTTTTTTGGTAAGCCCTTCCAGCACTCCTGAAAGGAGATCCACCTGTTCATCTCTGGAGGCAGTCGGGAGCCATTTATCTTTGTACCTAGAAGCCTTTCTACAAATAAAAGACAGGTGGGTACAAAGCATCATATCCAGAGATTACTCCATACCCTTTTTCTTCTCCGTCCCAAACATAAAGATCCCAGATCTTCCACCCAGTCAAAGGGAACAGGCAATGTTAGAAATTCAAAAGTTGCTAGGCAAGTCATCCAAACAGTCTTCGCAGACCAAATAGGATCTGGAACTTACTCAAGATTCTTTTTAGTTCCAAAGAAAACAGGGGACTGGAAACCAATTCTTGATCTCAACAATCTAAACAAATCGGTAAGAAAGTCCAAGTTCCAGATGGTAACACTGCATTGAATGGTCCCTTTTCTGGGGCAAGGTAATTGGATTTGCTTGATAGACCTCCAGGATGCATACTACCATATAAAAATGGATAGGTGATTCAGGAGACACCTGCGCTTTCGGCTCGAGACTCCTAACTGCCATCACCGAGCCTCTAATAAAAGCAAGAGACACCACCTTTGCAGCCATGCTCTCAACTAGGAATTGCAGTAAACTACAAGAAGTCTGCCTTGTGGCCTTCTCAGCATGTCGTATTTATAGGAGCAGAATTGGATTAAAAAAACACTATGGCCAGACTTCCACCAGAAAGAGTTAGTCCTTCGTCAGGTGTTAAGTCTTCTTTCAAAAAGCACAAGCAAGAACAGTCCTGAAAGTTTTGGGACCATGGCAGCAGCAATAACTCTCATCTCCTTAGCATGTCTACACATAGATGATCATCGTGTTACACTGCTGCAGTCATTACACTTGGGTTATCCTGCTGTCAGGCGGTTCCCCAGTCGGCCTGAGTTCCAAAGTCTTGGTCCGGCGGCGGACGCTGTCGCCTCCTCCTTGACGTCAGTGCGACAGGGGTATATAAGATGTAGCCAACGCCATTTTCTTCAGTCTTTATTGCCGCGCAGTGCCCGAAGCAAAAGCAGTTCGCAAGTGCCAGTCGGCCGTCTCCTGTGATTTTCATTCCGAATCCAGAACCAAAGTCTTCTACAAAGCTAAGTACCCCGTTGGGGAAACGTTTTCTTGCCTCAGACCGATGTCAGTAAAAGTTAATAACTGTATTTCTTGTGGGAAGCAAATACCTCATAAGTTTTTCCATTCCTATTGTATCCCATGCCTAGGCCCAGACCACGACGTCACTGGTTGTCGGTTTTGTGCTAGGTTTAACAAGCGCACTATTAAACGTCTGTTTGATTTTGCCCGACATTATTTTGGTAGAAAATTCAATTATACCATGCCAACGGAACTTACGACGACCGGAATGCACAAAAAGTGCAAAGAAAAGGATAGGCATCCGAGGCCCAAAACTGACGATGAAGCCTCTTCTAGGCCAGTCGCCGGTTCTCCGGTTTTCAGCGAGGCGCCTTCGCAGCCCCGGACGACCGCTTCTGTAGAACCACAGACCGCCTCAGACTCCCACGTGTAGATGGCTGGGCCTTCAGACACACAAGTTATTCAGTCTACCGAGACTAACCTTTCAGAGGGATCCAGAGTAGCTGAGCAACCCACAGCTTCAGAGGGTGTCTTCAGACCTACTCAGTTAAGCATTAAACCCTCAGCTAAGTCTAAGCCTCCTTTAAAATCAAAGAAACGTATATACAGCATTCTCCAGGACAGGCCTCCATGCCTAAGAAACAAATGCTCAAACTGGCCGAAGACCTAATCACTCTGATCAGGGGGTCCCATCTCCCTCCTGATAAAAGGCCTAGACAGGATGCAGACTATGACTCATCCGACCAGGTGTCCATCTCTTCTGATTCATCCTCAGACCTAGGATACTCTTTATCCCCTTATGAGGATTCTGATGCTGAGGAATCAATTCCATCAGCCTCACCGCCTAAGGACTACTCCTTTGGGGAAACCCTTCATACCATGAGGGAGCATTTCCACTGGGAAGACCAGGATTACTCAGAATCCAAGAAAAGGCTCAGAGACTTCCTTTTATTACCTCAACACAGACCCTTGCTATTCCGCCAGTGTTAGATATTGTGGATGATGTGTATACTGAACCCAGCTTAAATCCTGATTCCTTACCTCCAGCTCCTGTTAAACCTGACAGAGATACTACAGAGTCCCTGACTCACATAAATTTCTGTATAAAAGCCCTGTAGCTGACCCTGAAACCATTTCTCAGGAACCCAAAGGAGTTAAGGCCTCATCAGCCAAGAATCCAGTTCCCTCTGACAGATTCCAGAGCATTAGACAGATGGGGAAAGAAAGTATATACGTCTGCATCTTTAGCAATGAGAGCCTTAAATTGCCAGTTTCACATGCTAAAATATCAGCAATTTTTACTGTCTCAGTTAAAACAAAAAATGCTTCCAGAATCAGAGCCTCCTAATTTTAAAGAAATGCAGGATTTATTGCTTGCTGCTGAACAAGTGGGAAAGCATACTTTGCAATGTGATTTTGATTCTCTAGAGGCTTCATGCAGAGCAGCAGTTACAGGCTCTGTCATTAGGAGACATGCTTGGTTAAAAACATATGTTACCAGATCATGTTAAAGCAAAATTATTGGATGCACCTTTGCAGCAGGATGTGTTATTTGGAGTTAAGGCAGAAGAGGTATTAAAGAAAATGGAGGATAAGGCAAAAATCTATGCAAACGGTGAAGGATTTCTTACAGGTTCAGCCTCCTAGATTTAGCAGAAACTGGCCAACTAAGAATTGGTCCTTTCCAATTACAGACAGACCTCAAAGGGGAAGATACAGACGTCCAAGAGGTAGAGGTCAAACACAAGGTCCTTACAGGCCTCGACAATGGGTTGCATCAAGCCAGAAAGCAGGGGAAGACAGGCCCCAGCCATATAAAAAGCAGCTCCAATGACTTCAAACTACAGCTGCCAAACAAATCCCTCTTGGCAGCCCCATTGGGAGGAAAACTGGCACTCTTCTACCATAATTGGCAAATGATCACCAAAGACAAATGGGTTCTAAACATTGTATTTCAAGGTTACAGGTTCCACTTTCACACTCTGCCAAGGATAATAGAAATGCCAAATCAATGGGCAGAGGCTCAAAAACAAATTACAGCACTCATGGATATGAGAGCTATTCAAAAGGTACCACCACAGGAGCAAGGACAAGGATTTTACTCAAGACTCTTTCTGGTACCCAGAAAGGACAAAGTCTGGAGGCCCATTCTGGATCTTTCATCTCTAAACACTTACCTGGATGTTCCGAAATTCAAAATGTTGACATTACAGCAGCTTCTTCCCATGCTGGGCAAGAAAGCTTGGCTCGTGACTTTGGACCTCAAGGAGGCATACCTCCATGTCCCTATCAGACAAAACTGCAGTAGATACCTCAGATTCATAGCTGGTTCAATGCACTACCAATTCTCTGCACTGCCCTTTGGCTTATCTACTGCGCCCAGGGTCTTCACAAAGTGCCTGGCACCAGTAATTGCATTTTGCAGACAGAAAGGAATTCAAATTTATCCGTACCTGGTCAATACTTTCAATTGATGGCAACAAAGACCCAACTCCCTGCAAGAAAAATTCTGCAGGCCTTAGGTTACATGGCATTCTGCATACTACTAATTCCATTTGCCAGACTGTATATGAGGAAACTACAGTGATACCTAAAGAATGTATGGTCTCAACACTGTCAAAGTTTGGAAACGGTTATACCACTAATCCCTTGCCTTCAACAGGAGTTTCAATGGTGGGCTCAAGCTTGTCACCTCAACAAGGGACAGCCTTTTACACAGCCAGGCAAACACTGACAACAGATGCATCGGATTATGCCTGGGGAGCACAAATGGCAGGCAAATGTATTCAGGGCACGTGGCCTGCAGAACAAAGGCATCTTCACATCAATCAAAAAGAGATGCTAGCTGCACAAAATGCCCTTATAGCTTTCAAGGACCTGCTGCATCCAGGACAACTACTGCTAAAGACAGACAACACCACAGTTATGTAGTACATAAACAAGCAAGGGGGCACTCACTCCTACCCCCTATGTAGATGAGCCATGACCTTGTGGAGCACAGCTATAAACCTTCAAGTTCATCTGCAAGCACAATTCCTGCCAGGAGAGAAAAACACACTGGCAGATGACTTACATCATGGATCCCCACGAATGGGAATTGAATCCACAAATATTCAGAATGATAACACAGAAATGGTGAAGCCCGGACATAGATCTGTTTGCATCCCCAATAAACTGCCAGCTACAAAAATTCTGCACAAGGAGTTACCATCCACAAGCATGGAAAGTGGATGCCCTCTCATTCAGCTGGGAGAACCTACAAGTGTACGCTTTCCCACCACTACCTCTCCTGCCAAAGGTACTCATAAAAGCCAGGCAAGAAGAGCCAAAGATGATCCTCATTGCACCAGACTGGCCACGCCAGCACTGGTACCCAATCTTAGGGAGCTTAGCACAAGAACCACCCTGGATTTTGCCTCGTATCCCACATCTGCTGACTCGGCACAACAATCAAATACTACACAGCCAGCTAAAGACCTTAAACCAAGCTGCATGGAAGATTCCTTAGTCAAGCAAGCAATGCCTCTCTCCAAAGCGGTTATGTATGTCATTCTGGAGGCCAGAAGGCCTAGTACCAGGAAAGCCTATTCGGATAAATGGAAGAGATTCTGTGCCTGGAACCAAGCTCACAGCCTTGACCCTCTTGTCCCAAACATTCCTCAGATACTACAATACTTAACTGAGATGCTGGATAAAGGCCTCTCCTTCTCATCCATCAAGATCCACGCCTCTGCCATCTCTGCTCATTACAACACGGATCCACCAATTTTCTCTAATCCTCTGTTAAAACAGTACCTCAGAGGGGCTAAAAACATAAGACCGCCCCGTAGAGCACCTACTCCAACTTGGGACCTCAACTTTGTTTTGGAAAAACTAACTTTACCTCCTTTTGAGCCAGCTAACACAGCAGAATTAAAATATATCTCTTGGAAAACTGCTCTGCTCCTGGCAATAACATCAGCACGAAGAGTTTCAGAATTACAGGCACTAATGGCAGTGGAACTTTTCCTCACTTTCCACCAGGACTGGGTGTCTTTAAGAATTAACCCTACGTTTATGCCAAAGGTGGTATCCAGTGCGGCTATAAACCAAACTATTCACCTTCCAACTTTTTATCCTAAACCACAGAATAAAGGGGAGAGACTACTGCACTCTTTGGACATTCACAGGCAGTTACGCTTCTACTTGGACAAAACCAAAGCTTTCAGAAAATCTGAGCAATTATTGGTAGCATATGCTGCAGGAGCACAGGGAAAAGCCATTTCAAAACAGACTATTTCAAAATGGATAGGACCTTGTATACATTTCTGCGACACATACCATGGAAAACCTGTACCTAGCAGCATTAGATCTCACTCCACCAGGGCAACAGCTACTTCAGCTGCCTACTTCAGGGGAGTACCTACCAAGGATATTTTGGAAGCAGCAACTTGGGGTTCTGTACATACCTTCACCAAGCATTACCATCTGCCTCTATACTCTAAATCCAGAGCTGGCTTCGCCACTGCAGTGCTGCAGGGCCTTATAGCCACCCCTAATGCCTTATAGAACCAGCCACCCTACCTCAGCTTTGGGATTCTACCCAAGTGTAATGACTGCAGCAGTGTAACACGATGAACATAGTACAGTTTTGTACCTACCATAAATGTAGATGTTAGAGTGTATACACTGCTGCAGTCCAGGTTACCCTCCCTCCTTCCCCTCTTACTGGCTGGTACATGCCTATGTCTTCTACCCTTACTACCTATGGGGAGTATTTGCTGGTAGCTGTAAGTTGTTTTTTGCTTTTCTTATGTATGTTTTATTAGCAATTGGAATAGCCTACCTATTTAGAGGCACCTGACATCTGGGGCAAGAAAAACTGAAGAAAATGGCGTCGGCTGCATCTTGTATACCCCTGTCGCACTGACGTCAGGGAGGAGGTGACAGCATCAGACGCCGGACCAAGACTTTGGAACTCAGGCCGACTGGGGAACCGCCTGACGGCAGGATAACCCAAGTGTAATGACTGCAGCAGTGTATACACTCTAACATCTACATTTATGGTAGGTACAAAACTGTACTTTTCCACTCAGTGGTCGATGCAGGATTTGCCAATGTCCCACAAAATAACAGAAACGTGCAAAAAAGACATTCATTGGTGGCGTTACTCCATCCATGTAACGCTAGGCCGACCATTTGTACTTTCTCAACCATTGGCCACAGTGACTACGGATGCCTCTCAAATTTGGTGGGGGGGCATTATCTGGGAAAGACGGTCCAAGGCACCTGGCAGGATCACGAGGCACATTTGCACATCAGTGTCCTAGAGATGAGAGTGGTGCTTCTGACATTGCAAGCATTCCAGGACACACTTCCACTGGGAACTATTGCAGTACAGACAGCATATCCGTTGTATGGCACATAAACCAGGAGGAACCATTGTTACCCCCTTTGTCGAGGCTGTGAGAGTATGGCAATGGGTGACCTCTTTCCAAAGTTTTCTGATAGCAACGCACATCCCGGGGAAATCCAGTGTGATAGCAGACAGACTCTGCTGAGTGATTCTGATGCCTCACAAGTGGTCCCTAAAACAGGAGATAGCAGAAAAGATTTTCCGCAAATGGGGCCAGCGTTGGTGCGACCTTTTTGCAACATCTATGAATGCCAAATGCAGCAACTACTTTGCCCTTATCCCCCATCCGGGGGAGTCACCAAGGGATGCACTTATTCATGATTGGCCCTCTGGTCTCCTCTATGCCTTTCCTCCTTTTCCATTAATACCTAAAGTTCTTCAGAAAGCTAATTGCTTGGGAAGGGACTTTGTATTCATCGCCCCATACTGGCCTCGACAAATCTTGTTCTCCTTCTTGTGGCCTCATCTTCGAGAGGGGCCTTGGATTCTCGACCCAGTTCCAGACCTTCTGACTCATGTGTCAGGAACGCTCCATCCTTCCCTTCAGACTCTCAAATTGACAGCTTGGCTGCTCTGATTCTAATGATAGCCAGGTTTCCTTACCTTTTTTTCATCGGTGAAACACATTCAAATTTCTTTTCATAACACTTCCACAAGAAATATATATAAGCAAGTGGAAAAGATTCTCATTATGGGCTTCTCGTAACTATATTGATCCCTTTACTGCCCCAGTCAATTCCATTCTAGAATTTCTGGCAAAATTATTCAAGAGTGCATCTACAGCTACTATTTGAGCTCAACTAGCAGCAATATCTAGTTTTCATATTGGTGACTCTGGCCTCTGCGTTTTCTCATAGACTATGCAAGACATTGTTTCTCAAAGGTACTTTATTACTACAGCCACCGGTCAGAGACCCCCAGCACCATGGGACTTAAATTTTGTTGTATCTCGTTTAATTCCTCCCCCCCCCCCCCTTATGAGCCAGCATCATCTTGCGAATTTGTTTTTGACATTGAAAGCTATTCTCTTGATAGCTATTACATCTGCTGGGAGGGTGTCTGAGTTGCAAGCCTTGTCAATAAAGCCCCCTACTTGCTTTTCCACAGAGACAGGGTCTTCTTATGAACAAACCTTTCCTTTTTCCCAAAAGTATGTTTAGAGTCAAATTTGGACAATCTGTAGAGCTACCAGTCTTTTACCCAAATTACAGGAATAAGCAGAATATGTACATCCAGTTGATGTAACGTAGTCAATTAACATTTCGACTTACAAAGGACTAAGAACTTCTGAAAATCTGACCAGCTCTTTTGCTGATTCGAAGAAAGGTAATTCAGTCTCTAAAATGACACTTTCAAAATAGCTTTCAGATTGCATAACCTTTATCTGTAAGTCTCCTTCCCCATAGTTAAAACCCACACTTCATGAGCCATTGTAACCTCTTCCGCCTTTCTGGCTAGACTACCAATTGATAATTTGTGCTGCGGTAACATGAGCAAGACCACATACCTTTATCACTCATTACAAAATTGATTTGGCTTCCAGGAAGAGGGCCTCTTTTGGTTCCATGATTCTGAAGAATATTTTCCTTGAGCCACCCTAGAAAGATGGTGCTAGGGGCGCTGTCCCATCCTGGTAAGAATGAAGGCGAGGTAGGACAACAACACCTAAAGAAGTTATGTACTCATCATAACATTCCATGTGTGTTGTCCATCTTCATTCTTGCATCCCACCCTCCTTCCCCCAGCCATTTTTACTCCTGGAAGATAGTTGATACAATTGGCTATCATTGTTCTCGGGCCTTCTTTATTCCTCTCTGAATTATTAAACTGCCTTTATTTTTATTACTCTTTTTTTGCAAACACGATCTGGGGACCTTTCCTAGTTCATGCTGGGATAGGTTTTAGCCACGAGCTAGTGGAAGACCTCGAGCTTGAAGGCCGACTTATCCAACCCCATCCTGGTAAGAATGCAGGCTGAGATGAACAACACACGTGGAATGTTAAGGTGAGTGCATAACTTTTTTTTTTTTATACTGTCCACATGATCATTCCAGTCATAGTCAAGGTTCATTCCACTTGGCCTTGACTTCACCTGTGGCTTTTTGGAAAGGGTTGGATTCCAGAAGCAGCAAGCTGGTCCTCTGTGTGCACATTTACAAGGTACTATAAGCAACATTCCTTCAGGTCTAGGACAAACTTTGCTATGACCATTCTCCAGTGGCTCTTGGTCCTTCCTCTTTCTTCCTCCCATTCAGTCTGAGCAACGGTAATCTACCCGTGTAGCTAAGGCTACTGCAACAGTGATCTATTTTGAACATAGTACAATTGTGCAAGTAAACGGCCCATTATAGTAAATGTTCGAATTGTCACTGCTATGGTAGCTGGTCCCTCACTCCACCCCTCTTTTTTTTGCCAGGGTGAAGACCTTTATTTTTGTTTTCTTGGTATTGTCCTTGTCAGAGCTTTAGCTTCCAGCTTTCTGTTGGCGTGAAAGTTCTTCATGGTTTGGCACCCAAACCTGACTGTCTAGTCTGCTCAGCTCAAGCTGACAACTATTTGGCATGTGAACTATTTGGCATGTGGACTATTTGGTATGTGGAGTGTACCCTGAAACTTGGGAAGCTAGTTGGCTGTTGTAGTTCAACTGCAGCAGTGACCATTCAAGCATCTAATGTTATGTTTACTTCCACAGTTGTGCTTTCCTATTTAAATTACTGAGCTGAGGCTTGTTTATTTTCCAGTTCCTGACCTTGGAAGTATGTATATTCCCCTGCAGTATGATTACAGTACATATTTAACTAAAACTGAAGAAACTGTTAGTAGGACCCGATGTTCATGTTTCACTATTGCAGTCATCACATTTGGGGTTATCTGCCTGCAGGTAGCCCTCAGCCAGCCTGAATACCAGAGTCTTGGATTCCTGCATTGTATGCTGTCTCTTCTTCCATGACGTCAGGTCGTCAGGGGTATAAAACAAGCAGCCGACGCCATTACATCAGTCTTTCTTGCAGTGCAATGCCTGAAGCAGAAGCAGTTCGCAAGTGCCGGTCGGCCAGCTCTTGAAATTTTCGATGTTAAGTTGTCAATCTCGCCTTCATTCTTGCTGGATGGGTTCGGAGCCGATCCTCTGCTCCGACTCGGCCAATACTAAAGTTCGAGAGCTAATTCCACCGGCTCGAGGCTCCCCTATATCCCACAATGCTAGGCGGTAACTACCCAGATCTCGTTTGCCGCTATAGCTGACTAGGTGCGCTTTTTCTACCGGCTCAGGCAGGTTAGTTCAAACTTACTTTTAGATACTTCTAATAACCCCCTTTTTAGTTTTAAACATATCTTTTAGTTATTTTTAAACTTTTAGACATATCGACCCCTGTTTGTCGAGCCCCCTTCCCGTTTTTACCCTTGTTCTAGGCCTTCGGCCCTTCCCTCACCCTAGTCCTTTAATAGATTAGTGTTGTAGGGGCTTGTGTGTGTGTGTGTCTGTTTGTGAATTAACATTAATAATTTATTTTAATATTTTTTTCTATAGAGTGTGTCTGGACTGTGTTTGTGTGTGTTAGCCTCTCTGTTCTTACTATGTCTAAAGACAAGGTCTCAGGCTTCAAGAAGTGTGACTCGTGCTGTCAGAAAATGTCTGACAGACGGTCACACGTCTTGTGTGTATTGCCTGGGGCCTTTGCACCTGCAGGATTCTTGTGCTTTTTGTCATGGGTTTAGCCCTAGAGTCCTGCAGGAATGCAAGAACAAACTTATCTTGCGGGGCTTATTAAAGCCTGAAGGCCCCCCGACTCAGTCTGTGTCGGGGAAGCCTCCAAGAACTTCCAAGCAGTCGGCTCCTGCTCCTGAGTCGACTGCTGAGAAGTCTTAAACCGGCTTCGACATCGGCTCCGGCTGGAGCCGATGTTTCTAAGCCCCATACTGTTACCTCTGCTCCGGCTGGAGCCGAGGCTGATAAAACTTTGTCAGCTCCGATACTCTTATCGGAGCCACATTCGAGAAAGAGGTCCAGGTCCCCCTCTATCGGATCCGTGCACTCTGCGCCAGGATCCCCTCTTCTTTCAGAACGAAGTCACAAAACCCATTCCTCACGGTCTTCCAGATTATCAGACCATGACTTGCAAAGGGTAGTGAGTAGACTTCTCAAGTCCGAGGCACTGGCCCAAATGCTGCATAGCCCGACTCACCAGTCAGTGGCTATTCCCATTCCCCAAAACATTCCTCCTCTGACTCCTTTGAGTTCGGAGCCAAGGCTTGTCGGAGCCATGACTGTCGGTGCGTCGGATCCGATACCTTCCATTTCGGCTCCGTCGCCTGCTCCGATCTCCTCTTTGGAGGGATCTCGGCGCCGAGCTTCTCTCGTCGGCTCCGAGGGGGCGAGTGGCATCGGACCCTTGTCTGACCCCCCGCTCTCCCTCTCGGAGCTTCGGCGTTGGTGAGTTCGGCTCCGACATCGGCTTCGGAGCCGTCTGTCTGTGCCAGGGGAGGTCCTTGTCTCTTCGGAGCGGGAGCCTCGGGCCTTGCCTGACAGGGGTGCCTTCGAGGTCATGCGGAGCGTGCTAGAACCAGGTTCTGTCCCACAGTCAGCTCCTTCAGCCCCTCCATCTACAGTGCTTGCGGTGATTTCTACTCGCCCCCTTGTCTCAGACCGCAGAGAACCAACTCCTCAAGATTCCCCATTGGGAATTTCCTCCTCTTCCGAGGTCTCTCCTGACCCTGCAGGAGATCCCCCAAGGAAGAGGCAGTGCAAGAGGAAGCACATTGACTCCCCTGAGTCTATCACCTCTGACACTGACTTAGAGGAATCGAGGTCCCTCGATCCCCCTCTGAGGATGTCTCCTTTGCTGACATCCTTGAGATCCTGAAACAGAGGGGGAACTGGCCAGCCCTTAATCCTTCGGAGGATGAGTCAGTGTATCTTGAGGCTTTTGGTTCTCGCCCTTCTACCTCCTGGGTGTCCCTCCTTTGACCCCTTATGGAAGTGGTGGCAAGGAAGGCTTGGACGGCTCCTGACTCAGTGGAACCCACCCCGAGGAGACCATCCAAATTTATTACTGCCCCCAAAGACAAAGAGTTTTTATCCAAAGGTGTCCCTGTTGATGCCATGGTGGTGGCTGCGGCCACAAAGAAGGAGTTAGCTGATCCTTCGGTTCCTGTCCATCCTCCTAATAAAGAATCTAGGACCATGGACAGGTATGGCAAGCGGATGATGTTCATCGTGCATACAGCTGCAGTAATCACAGATGGGTTTTCAGCCGTCAGGCGGTCCCTCGGTCGGCCGAATTCCAAAGTCTTGGTCCGGCGTTGGTTGTCGTTGCTTACTCTTCTGACGTCAGTGAGACCAGAGTATATAAGACACAGCCGACGCCATGTTCTTCAGTCTTTTTTGCCGTGCGGTGCCTGAAGCAGAAGCAGTTCGCAAGTGCCGGTCGGCCAGCTCCTGAATTACGAAAAAATTGGAAACCGAAGTCTTCATTAAAGCTAAGTACCCCGTTGGGGAAACTTTTCTTGCCTCAGACCGATGTCAGAAAAAGTTAATAATTGTATTTCTTGTGGGAAGCAAATACCGCATAAGGATTTCCATTCCCTCTGCATACCTTGTTTGGGCCCAGACCACGACGTCTCGGGCTGTCGCTTTTGCGCTACCTTCAATAAACGCACTATTAAGCGTCGGGTGGAGTTCGCCCAACACTACTTTGGTAAAGCTTTTGATTATAAAATGTCGTCGGACACTCCGACTACCGTTTTGTCCAAAAAACGCAAGGAAAAGGACCGACACGCGGCCCCGCCAAAACAGGCTACACGTGGTCCGGTTCTCAGCGAGACGCCTTTGCAGTCCCTGACTACCGACGACACTCCTTTGGCGGTGTCTTCTGTACCCGAGACCGCTGGGTCCTCGGCCCTTTCCCAGACTACTACCGAAGCCCCTGCTAATGTAGAGCCTACTAATGTGGACAGGTCCACCTCCACCCATGGTGTATTTAGGCCCTCATCTTTTTCAATTAAGGCCTTTACTAAATCCAAAGCAGCCAGGCATCCCACGAGGCCTGTTGCACAGGGCCCATCTTCAGGACCCATGCCTAAAAAACAGATGCTAAAAATGGCTGAGGATTTAATTACTCTTATCAGAGGTTCTCATCCCCCTCCTGACAAGAGGCCCAGAGTGGAGGAAGATTCTCCCTCTTCTAATCAGGGATCCATTTTATCAGAACATTCTGATGCAGAGGAACACTCTTATTCTCCTTTTGAGGATTCGGATGCAGAACAGTCCATTCCTTCGGTATCCCCTCCTGAGGATTTTTCCTTTGGGGAAACCTTGCACACCTTGAGGGAACACTTCCATTGGGAAGGCCAAGACTTTTCAGATTCCAAGAAAAGACTTAGGGAATTTCTTTGGTTACCTCAACACAGACCTCTGGCTATACCCCCTGTTTTGGACATACTGGATGATGTCTATTCGGAGGCTTGTCCTAACCCTGATTCTCTGCCTCCTGCACCAGTCAAACCTGATAGGTATTAGAGTACCCAGCTCTCACCAATTTCTCTTCAAAAGCCATAATGCTGACCCTGAAACCATTTCACAAGGCCCCAAGGGATTGAAGGCCTCCACTGCCAAGAATCCACTTCCTGCAGAAAGGGAATCCAGATCTTTAGAAAGGTGGGGTAAAAAGGTATACACCTCTGCCACCCTAGCCATGAGGGCCTTAAACTGTCAGTTTCATATGATTAAATATCAACAGTACCTGTTATCACAATTTAAGGAACAAAATGTCTCAACCTGAGCAACCAGATTTAAAAGAGTTACAGGATATGATGCATAGTGCAGAGCAAGTGGGTAAACACACCTTACAATGTGGTTATGATGCCCTAGAGGCCTCCAGTAAAGCGGCTGCTACAGGATCAGTCATTCGCAGACATGCCTGGCTTAGGGAACAAAATTTGCCTGATCATGTGAAAGCTAAACTTCTAGATGCTCCTTTACAAAAGGATGTACTATTTGGTACTAATGTTGAGGAGATACTACGGAAAATGGAAGAAAAAGCCAAATCTATGCAAACTGTCAAAGCTTTCTTACAGGTCCAACCACCACGTTTTAGCAGAAATTGGCCTTCAAAAAACTGGTCCTTTCCAGCCACTGACAAGCCCCAAAGAGGTAGATACAGACGCACAAGGGGCAGAGGGCAATCTCAAGGATCATACAGAGGCAGACAATGGCAAACTCCAGCACCAAGAGCTGGTGAAGACAGTGCACAACAATACAGGAAGCAAACCCAATGACTCCCTCATTTCCATGCCAAGCAGGTCTCAGCTGGCAGCACCTTTGGGAGGGAAACTAGCATTATTTGCAAGCAATTGGCATATTGTCACAACAGACAAATGGATACTGAACATTATAAACAGAGGCTACAAATTTCAATTTCACACTCTTCCAAAAATGAGAGGCATGCCAAACCTGCCACAAAATCAAAGGGCAGAGGCACAACTGCAAATTTCAAAGCTCATAAACATGAGAGCTATTCAAAAGGTACCTACGCACCAACAAGGTCAAGGTTTTTATTCAAGACTTTTTCTGGTACCAAGGAAAGGAACCAACTGGAGACCCATTTTGGACTTATCCATCCTAAACACATTTCTACTCGTACCAAAATTCAAGATGCTCACATTACAGCAACTTCTTCCCATGCTGGGCAAGGAGTTTTGGCTGGTAACATTGGACCTCTCAAGGAGGCATACCTGCATGTCCCAATCAGACAAAGCTGCAGAAGATACCTCAGATTTCTTGCAGGTTCAATCCACTATCAATTCTCTGCATTGCCCTTTGGCTTATCTACTGCGCCCAGAGTATTCACAAAGTGCCTGGCATCAGTGATTGCCTACTGCAGACTTCAAGGGATACAAATTTACCCTTATCTGGACGACTGCCTGATCCAAGCGGACAGCAAACACATACTTCTGGAACATCTGGCATATGTGACACGGTTACTGCTTTCTCTGGGATATACAATCAACAAAGAGAAATCAAGGCTAACACCATCTCAGAAAATAACCCTCCTGGGTGCCAACTTGGACACAAACACCCAGATGGCATATCTTACGCCAGAAAAACAGGTGCAACTATCTCAGTACTTCAAAATAGTAGCAAAAAGTACCAGGCTTACTGCAAGGAAAATCCTGCAGGCTCTGGGATTCATGGCATCTTGCATTCTTCTAATCCCATGTGCAAAGCTGCATATGAGGAAACTTCAATGGTACCTAAAAAATCTATGGTCTCAACACAGTCACAGTTTGGAAACAATTATACCAATAATTCCATGTTTGCAAAAGGAATTTCTATGGTGGGCCCAAGCATGTCAAGTAAACACAGGCCTTCCATTCTGCAAGCCTCAAGCAAAACAAGTCATAACCACAGATGCCTCAGATTACGCCTGGGGGGCGCACATGAAGGACAGGTGCATTCAGGGCAGATGGTCCCAAAAGGAAAAGCACCTTCACATCAATCAAAAAGAGATGCTAGCAGTAATAAATGCAATTACAGCTTTCAAGGACTTCCTGCGTCCAGGACAATTACTGATAAGAACAGACAACACCACAGTAATGTGGTACATAACAAGGAGGAACACATTCATACCCCTTGTGCAGACTAGCCATGACTCTTTGGAACTTGGCTCTGGAAAGACAAATCGAACTTCAAGCACAGTACTTGCCAGGATTGGAAAACACACTGGCAGACAATCTAAGCAGAAATATGACAGATCCACACGAATGGAAGTTACATCCTCAGGTGTTTACAGAAATAATCCAAGCGTGGGGGAGGCCAGACATAGATATTTTTGCCTCCCACAGGAATCATCAATTGGAAAAGTTTTGTTCAAGGACCTTTCATCCAAAGGCCTGGAGAGTGAACGCCCTTTCATTCAGTTGGACAGCATGGACAGTTTACGCATTCCCACCTCTGCCTCTTCTGCCCAAGGTGCTTTTGAAAGCAAGAACAGAAAAACCGAGGATGATACTGATTGCTCCAGATTGGCCAAGGCAACACTGGTACCCGCTCCTGAGAAGCCTAACACATACTCCTCCCTGGTCCCTACCTCTAATGCCTCTTCTGCTGACTCAGCACAGCTACAAAACTCTTCACAGTCAGCTGAAAACACTCAATCTCGCTGCATGGAAAATTCCTTAACACCACAACAGACCCTACTCTCCAAGGAGGTGCAGGATGTCATTTTGGAGGCCAGAAGGCCATCTACTAGAAAAGCTTACTCCGCAAAATGGAAGCGGTTTTGCTCTTGGAATGAGAAAAGAGACCAGGACCCTAGAAAACTGAACTTGCCTCAGGTATTACAGTATCTAGCTGAGCTGCTGAACAGTGGACTTTCCTTCTCCTCCATAAAAATACATGCCTCAGCCATTTCTGCAGAGTTCAACACGGATCCCCCTTTATTTTCTCACCCACTCTTACGACCGTTCCTCAGAGGGGCTAAGAATATAAGACCTCCAAGGAAGCAAACCAATACCAGCCTGGGACCTTAATTACATACTAGAAAAATTAACATTGCCTCCTTTTGAACCAGCTGCCTCAACAGATTTGCAATATTTGTCCTGGAAAACAGCCTTCCTTCTGGCCATCACTTCAGCTCGTAGGGTTTCTGAACTACAGGCCCTCATGGCGGTGCAGCCCTTCCTCATTTTCCATCAGGACAGGGTTTCCCTTCGTACCAACCCATCATTTATGCCAAAAGTGGTATCCAGGGTAGCCTTAAGTCAAGCCATACACCTCCCTACCTTTTACCCCAATCCTCAAAACAAAGGGGAAAGGCTGCTACACTCTTTAGACATCCATAGGCAGCTACGTTATTATTTGGACAGAACAAAGTCCTTCAGGAAATCGGAACAACTTTTTGTGTCCTATGCTGTAGGGGCTCAAGGGAAACCAGTTACAAAACAGACTATTTCCAAGTGGATTGGCCACTGCATACGGTTTTGTTATTCCTATCATGGGAAATCTGTTCCTACAGGTATCAGATCGCACTCCACCAGGGCCACAGCTACCTCTACAGCCTTCCTCAGAGGAGTTCCTACCAAAGATATTTTGGAGGCAGCCACTTGGAGTTCTGTACATACCTTCACAAAACACTACCACCTGCCTCTATATTACAGAACAAGAGCAGGCTTTGCCACTGCAGTTTTGCAGGGCATTCTGGCTCAACCCAGTTCCTCCTAGTACCTACCACCCTATGCATAGCTTTGGGACTCTACCCATCTGTGATCACTGCAGCTGTATGCACGATGAACATATTACAGTTTTGTACCTGCCATAAATGTATATGTTAGAGTGCTAATACAGCTGCAGTACAGGTTTCCCTCCCTCCTTCCCCACTTGGTAAAGGCATGGGGCCTAACAACCTCTTCATACTACCTGACTGGGTTATCCTGCTATGTTTTATTTGCTTGCTTCCACTGATTTTGGTTTATATTACATTGCTTGTATATGTGGATAAGCATTATTTATGTATTGCCTTCCTTTTGGGGGCACCTGACATCTGGGGCAAGAAAGACTGAAGAACATGGCGTCGGCTGTGTCTTATATACTCTGGTCTCACTGACGTCAGAAGAGTAAGCGACGACAACCGACGCCGGACCAAGACTTTGGAATTCGACCGACCGAGGGACCGCCTGACGGCTGAAAACCCATCTGTGATTACTGCAGCTGTATTAGCACTCGAACATCTACATTTATGGTAGGTACAAAACTGTACTTTCTCGTCGGCGACCTTTTCATTGGGGTCGCTGAACTACTTATGCCACTTCACTCGTCTCCAAAGAGATTTACTCAAAGATATGGGTGAACTGATGAAGGATCCTACAGCTGAGGGGTTCAAAGACACAATGAACTCCCAGTTGGCAACCCTTAATTCCATCGTTAACTCCTCCATGCGGCTGGTCTCATACGCAGCAGATGGGGCGAGTAGAGCCGCAGGCACAGGCGTTGCCTTACGACGTCACGCCTGGATTCGGCTATGCAACTTTGTGGACCCTTTCAAGGCGTCCTTCACCAACTCTCCCTATGATGGATCATCATTGTTTGGTCCACAGGTGAAGGATACATTGACCAGGTGAGAGGTAGAAGGTAAGACTCTCTCTGCTGTAGGAGTCCGTTTTTCTACCCCTTCTAGACCCTATCCCAAAGGTCAAAGGGGAGGAAAGATGTGGTTCCGCAAACAATCCCAGGGAGTCTCATCTGACGCACAAGGTCGTTCCCCCCTCTGCCTCTAGAGGGGAAATAATAATAATAAACGCCACCCTAGAGGCAGAGGAGGTCCGCAGAACCAGGTTAGCAGAGAAATATTCTCTGACAAACCCTTTCAGCACCCCTGAGGGGCTGCCCGGCTGTCCACCTTCGGAGGCAGTTGGGGGAAGGTTATCACTGTACCCAAAAGCCTGGCTTTCCCTTACTCAAGACAAATGGGTACGGTCGAACATATCCGAGGTTTGCAAAATTCCCTTCCTTCACATCCCAACCCAAGCAAAAAGATCCCTTCCAGATGTTCCACCCGGTCTAAGGGAACAAGCAGCATTAGAAATGTCAAAGCTGCTATCAAAAAGAGCTATCCAATTAGTCCCGGCAGACCAGCAAGGATCCGGAATTTACTCCAAATTCTTTTTGGTACCAAAAAAAACAGGGGACTGGAGACCCATTCTGGATCTCAGCTACTTAAACAAGTTTGTCAAAAAAACAAAATTCCGGATGGTCACGCTACAGTCCATCCTACCCTTCTTGGGTCAGGACAATTGGATGTGCTCGATAGATCTTCAGGACGCGTACTACCACATCAAAATGAACAGACGCTCCAGGAGATATCTCCGCTTCAGGCTGGGAGCCAATCACTACCAATTCAGGGCCCTGCCCTTTGGTCTCACTACAGCCCCCCGTGTGTTCACCAAATGCATGGCAGTGGTCACGGCTCACTTGAGACGTCAAGGATTCCAGGTGTTTCCATATCTGGACGACTGGCTCCTTACTGCCACCACCAGGCATCAGCTTCTCCTATCCAGGGACTTCACCATCCAAACTTGCCAAGCTCTAGGCATTTCAATAAATTTCAAAAAATCTGCTTTGTCGCCTTGTCAGTCTATTGTCTTTATAGGCGCCACCTTAGATACACGGAATCTTTCAGCCAGACTCACAGAGCAGAGGGTGTCAGACATTCGGAACCAAGTGTCCCTTCTCTCACAATGCGTCAAAGTCAAAGCCAGACTGGTGTTGAAGGCACTAGGACTCATGGCAGCAGCTATCCCCCTTCTCCCCTTAGCTCGCTTTCACATGAGGATCCTCCAATGGATGCTTTTTACTCAATGGTCCTTTCAACAGCTCCCGATGTCCCATACCATATTGATAACTCAAGCATGCAAGAATCAACTGTCTTGGTGGATCACATCACCTCAACTTCTCCGAGGAAGACCCTTCACCCCCCCCCCCAGTCACCACGTTGACAACAGACGCCTCCCTGATCGGGTGGGGGGGACATCATCAGGGCAGGACAGTCCAGGGCACGTGGCAACCTTTCGAGTGCCACTTGCACATAAACGTCTTAGAGATGAGAGCAGTGCTTTTAGCGTTGCAAGCCCTTCACGACTCTCTTCCCACTGTGACTATTGCAATTCAAACGGACAATATGTCCGTAGTGTGGTACATCAACAAACAAGGCGGAACCAGATCATACCCTTTATGTCGAGAAGCACTCAGACTTTGGCAATGGGCGATCGCTTCTCAGCGTTTTCTGATAGCAACGCATATTCCCGGGAAATCCAACGTTATTGCAGACAAATTGAGCAGAGCAATTCTCATGCCACACGAGTGGTCTCTAAAGAAATCAGTTCTAGAAGAAGTATTCCTAAGATGGGGCCAGCCTTGCTGTGATCTTTTTGCTACTCCCCAAAACAGCAAGTGCCACGACTTCTTCACTTTCTTCCCGTTACCAGGCCATCCCACCAGAGACGCTCTAGTCCACGATTGGCCCCGGGGACTTCTGTATGCCTTTCCCCCCTTTCCACTCATATCTCAACTAATTCAGAAAGCCATCGCCTTGAGAGTGACAATGATCCTCATTGCCCCTTACTGGCCTCGACAGATATGGTTTCCCTTTCTTCATCGTTACCTTTTGGAGCAGCCTTGGCATCTGGACCCAGTACCAGATCTGATAACACACCAATCGGGTCAGCTGCACCAATCTCTGTCTTCTCTAAACCTCACAGCGTGGTTTCTCCGATTCCAACCTTAGCCAGTCTTCCCTCAATATCTCGCTCGGTCCGAGATATCTTGATAGCCTCTCATAAATCTTCTACCCGGAAGATTTATAGTAGCAAATGGAAATGCTTTTCCTTTTGGGCATCATCAAAAAACATAGATCCCTTTACTGCACCTATCCAGTCTATTTTAGACTTTCTAGCAGAACTCTTTCATTTACGATCTTCTGCATCAACCATTAGAGTTCAATTGGCTGCCATATCAAATTTTCATGTTGGTGTTTCAGAGTCTAGCATCAAGGCTCACAAACTCTGTAAAGCCTTCTTAAGGGGTGTATTTCTTCTCAAGCCTCCAATCAAAGATCCCCCTCCTCAATGGGATTTGAACTTGGTTCTGGCATCTTTAATTCTTCCCCCCTTCGAGCCGGCGGCTTCATGTTCTCTGAAGTTGCTTTCTTGGAAGACACTTTTTCTGGTAGCTATAACTTCAGCGAGAAGGGTATCCAAACTCCATGCTCTGTGCAGTCGTCCTCCTTACTTAGTTTTTTACAAAGACAGGGTATCCCTCCGTACTAATCCATCCTTTTTGCCTAAAATTTCTTCTCAAATAAACCTAAACCAAATTATTGATCTCCCAGTCTTTTTCCCTAACTATGCAAACAGGTCGGAACAAAAGCTACATTTTTTGGATGTTCATCGCCAACTTCGATATTACTTAGACAGGACTAAACAATTCAGGAAATCTGATAAATTGTTTCTGTCATATGCGGAAGGTAAATTGGGCCTTCCAGTTACTAAAGTATCCCTGTCTAGATGGCTCACCTCTACAATTACCTTCATCTATGAGATCAGACATCAAAAACTACCCCCAAGACCTAGAGCTCATTCAACTAGGGCATTAGCTACATCCGTAGCTTTTCAGGATAGGCTGCCAATAGATTCAATTTGTGCAGCAGCCACCTGGGCTTCTCCTCATACATTCATTTCACATTACAAATTGGACATGGTTTCCAGAAACCGTGCCAATTTTGGTTCCACTGTTCTCAAGAGTCTGTTCCGATAGGCCACCCGGGATAAGGTGCTAGGGACGCGGTCCCATCCAGCAAGAATGAAGGCGAGATTGACAACTTAACATTAAGAAGTTATGTACCTACCATAACGTTCCATGTTAGTTGTCTTCTTCTCGCCTTCTTTCTTGCGTCCCACCCTCCTTCCCCCAAGCCTGGACAGACCGACTGGAATTCTTTTTCTGTTTTTCTTCTGAAAGTTGTCATTCCCACACGTTCTTCCACCTCTTCTATTTTTGCTGAGGTCTGCCTTTTACGCAAATTGTTTGAGGTTTTTTTTTCCCGACTCCATTCTATGGAGACTAGGATTGCTTGGTATAGCTATCAAACGAGATCTGAGTAGTTACCGCCTAGCATTGTGGGATATAGGGGAGCCTCGAGCCGGTGGAATTAGCTCTCGAGCTTTAGTATTGGCGAGCCGAGGATCGGCTCCGAACCCATCCAGCAAGAAAGAAGGCGAGAAGAAGACAACTAACATGGAACGTTATGGTAGGTACATAACTTCTTATTTTTGTTTCTGAACCGAAGTCTTCAAGCTAAGTACCCCGTTGGGGATCCTTTTTCTTTATCTAACAGATATCAGTAAAAGTTAACAATTGTCTTGTCTTTCCTGTGGAAATCAAATATCTCATAAAGATTGTCATTCGTACTGGATTCCTTGCTTAGGCCCAGACCACGACATCCCTCGCTGTCGGTTTTGTGCCTTCTTCAACCCCCGAACTATTCGTCGTCAGGCTATCTTTGCAGCAAATTATTGTGGTACTCTGTATCCGTACTCTGAAATGGCTTCGTTAAGCCATCCGACTACTGATCTTCCGAAAAAAGTAAGGATAAAGAAAGAGACAGACCGCATAGCTCCAAAACTGCCGACAGTGCTTTCATTAAGCTAGCCGCCAGTCCGCCAGTACTCAGTGAGGTGCTTTCGCAGCCCCTGATACCCGCTACTTCAGATTTGCAGGCCTCTACCGAGACCCGTTTGGAGTCCGGTATGCAGCGAGATGATTATGGAACCTGCGGATGTCTCTACCTTGGATGGGTCCGGAGCCGCTGTGCAGGCATCGGCTTCTGAGGGTGTATTCAGGCCTACAGACTTGCATTTTAAACAGACGCCATCGTCTTCATCCAGGCCTAAAACTCGCACCGCTCCTAGAAAACAGATGTCCAAACCACATTCTCAGGCCCATATGCCTAAAACAAATGCTTAGAATGGCTGAAGACCTTATTACCTTAATTAGGGGAAGCCAGCCTTCCCCCTCTAAGAGACATAGAACTGATTTTCCTTCTGATTCTTCTGTTCAGGAATCTGATATTTCTTTTCCTTCTGGTTACCAGGATTTGCCCTTATCTACCTATGAGGATTCTGATGCAGAGGATTCCATTCCCTCTGCTTCCCCTCCACAAGATTTTTCTTTTGGTGAAACCTTGCACACTTATTTCTGCTGGGAAAGCCAGGATTACTCCGACTCCAAAAAGAGGCTTAGGGAATTCTTACTCCTTACCCCAACACAGGCCTATAGCTATCCCTCCTGTTCTGGACATTGTAGATGATGCTTTTTTGGAATCTAGCCTTTCCCCAGACACTTTGCCTCCGGCTCCCAGAAAACCTGACCGGTATTAGAGTACCTGACTCTCACAAGTTCCTCTTCAAGAATCCTACTGCGGATCCAGAGACCATTTCCCAAGGACCAAAAGGCATTAATGCTATTGCTGCCAAAAGTCCTACCCCTTCTGATAGAGATTCTAGAGCCTTGGACAGATGGGGGTAAGAAGGTATACACTTCTGCTACTTTGGCCATTAGGGCTTTAAATTGCCAGTTCCATATGTTAAAGTACCAGCAGCATATTATGGGACTACTTAAACAGAAAAAGATGTTGATTCCTGACTGTGCTGAACACAAAGAATTACAGGATTTAATGCATTCTGCAGAAAAAGTTGGTAAACATACTTTGCAAATGTGGTTTTGACTGTAGAAGCATCTTGCAGGGCTGCTGTCACTGGGTCTGTACTTGGAAGGCATGCTTGGCTTAAGGCGCAAAACTTGCCAGATCATGTTAAAGCTAAATTACTGGATGCTGCCTTAAACCAAGACTGCCTTTTTGGCAACAAAGCAGAAGAAGTCCTCAAAAATATGGAGGAAAAAGCTAAATCTGTGCAAACTGTTAGACTTCCTACAAGTACAGCCTCCCAGATTTAGTAGACATTGGCATTCAAAGAATTGTTCCTTTCCAGTCTCTTCCAGGTCTTCAGTCCAAACCCAGGAACAGCAGACCACCTAGGTTACATTCTCGGGCTACGCACAGGCGTAAGCAGTGGAGGGCTCCCACTTCCAAAGCAGGGAGTAGTAAGCCATCCCTCCACAGAAAAATGGCACAATGACTTAACCTTTCCAAGCCATGCTCAACTGCTTGCCCCCTTAGGAGGAAAGCTCGCCCTGTATGCAGAAAACTGGGGAAAACTCTCCCCAGGACAGATGGGTTGTGAGTATAGTTTCCCAAGGATACAGATTCCACTTCCACACCCTACCAACCCCAAATGGTTGACCAGACCTACCTCCACATCAGTGGGCGGAGGCCCAACAGCAGGTTCTCTGAGTATCAAGGCTATTCAGCCTGTCTCAGCAGAACAAAGGGGACAAGGTTTTTATTTAAGACTTTTCCTGATACCCAGAAAAGACAGCTCCTGGCATCCTGTCCTGGACCTCTCTATTCTAAACACCTTTCTGGTAATCCCAAAATTCAAAATGCCAACACTTCAACAGCTGCTTCCTGTGCTAGGCAAAGGTGCCTGGTTGGCAACCTTAGACTTAAAGGAAGCTTACCTGCACATTCCAATAAGGGAATCTTGCAGGAAATACCTACACTTCAGGGCAGGGTCCATGCACTATCAGTTCTCTGCACTTCCCTTTGGCTTATCTACTTCGCCCAGGGTATTCACAAAGTGTCTAGCTCCAGCCATTGCATTTTGCAGGCAGAGAAATATTCAGATATACCCATACTTGAACGATTGTCTGATTCAGGCAGAAAGCCAGGACTTGCTATTAAAACATCTGGCATTCGTAAAGAAACTTCTAACCTCACTGGGATACATCATAAATGAAAAGAAATCTCACCTAGTACCCTGCCAACAGATTGTATTCCTGGGAGCAAGCTTGAACACAACTTCCCAGAAGGCTTTCCTCACTCCAGAGAAACAGGTTTATTTGACAACCTACTTCAAACTACTGGCCACAAAGACCAAGCTATCTGCAAGGAAAATATTGCAAGCCTTTGGGTTCATGGCCTCCTGCATTCTATTAATTCCATATGCCTCCTGCATTATACTAATTCTATATGCAAGACTGCATATGAGGAAACTACAATGGTATCTAAAAAGCCTATTGTGTCAACATTCTCAGGACCTGGAATCAATGATTCCTATCATTCCTTGTATAAAGACAGAGTTCCTTTGGTGGGTAGAGGCCTGCTACCACAACAAGGGGCTCCCTTTCACTCTACCCCCTGCCGCCCAAACCCTAACAGTCGCATCAGACTATGCACGGGGGGCTCACTTGGCAGGGCAGGGCAGTGCATTCAGGGCAAATGGAACCCGAGACAAATGCACCTGCATATCAACCAAAAAGGTTAGCTGTACAGAATTCCCGGACAGCCTTCAAAGACCACATTCTTCCAGGACAATTATTGGTTAAGACAGACAACACCACAGTTATGTGGTACATAAACAAGCAGGGGGAAACCCACTCATACCCTCTCTGCAGACTAGCCATGGCTCTGTGGAACGCAGCCTTGAGCTACCAAGTGCACCTACAAGCTCAATTCCTGCCAGGCAAGCTAAATTCACTGGCAGCCGACCTAAGCAGAAATCTCATGGACCCACACGAATGGAAACTGTTCCTCAAGAGGTTGAATATTTTTGGTTCCAAATTGGGGACTCTAGAGGTAGACCTGTTTGCCTTCCCTCAGAACTGCCAACTGGACAAATTCTGCACAAGGACTTCCCACAGTCAAGCTTGTAAAGTGGATGCCTTGTCGTTTACCTGGGAAAGCCTCTCTGTTTCTGCCTTTCCCCCTCTGCCTCTCCTCTCGTAGGTTCTGCTAAAGATCAAACAGGACAAGCCAAGGACAATACTGATTGCACCGGGCTGGCCATGCCAGCACTGGTACCTCCTCATGCGCAGTATGACACTGCTGGAACCATTGCACCTGCCTCAGATCCCTTCCCTGCTGTCCCAGCAGGCGGGCCAGATTCTGCACCCTCAGTTTCAAACCCTGAACCTTGCAGCCTGGCTAATTCCTTAAGCTCTCCAATAGCATCCCTCAGTAAGCAGGTGCTAGATGTCATTCTGGAGGCAAGGAGGCCTAGTACTAGAAAATCATATGCTAAAAAGTGGAAAAGGTACTGTTCCTGGAGCCAGACTTGGGGGATGGGCACAACGGTGTCCAGCTTACCTCATATTCTTCAGTACCTGGCAGAAATGCTCCACAAGGGCCTTTCCTTCTCGTCAATTAAAATTCATGCCTGTGTCATTTCAGCACATTATAGTACTGAACCACCCCTCTTCTCTCACCCCCTGCTAAAGCAATTCCTTAGAGGGGCCAAACATTTAAGACCCCACAGGAGAGCCCCTACTCCAGCCTGGGACCTTAACTTTGTATTGGAAAAAGCTCATTCTCCCTCCATTTGATCCAGCTGCAACTGCAGAGTTGAAATTCCTTTCTTGGAAAACAGCCTTCCTTCTAGCCATCACTTCAGCAAAAAGAGTGTCTGAATTGCAGGCCCTCATGGCAGTGGAACCCTTCATTATCTTTCATGCAGGCAGGGTTTCCCTGAGGACAAATCCTTCCTTTATCCCCAAGGTGGTGTCTAGTGTGGCCCTAAATCAGTCCATTAATTTGTCTACTTTTTCCCTAATCTGCAAAACAAAGGAGAACAAGTACTGCACTCTTTGGACGTGCACAGACAACTTAGATTTTATTTGGACAGGACTAAGCCTCTCAGAAAATCTGAACAGCTGCTAGTTGGCTTTGCTGCAGGAGCAGAGGGGAAGGCCATTTCAAAGCAAACCATTTCTAAATGGGATAGCCCATTGCATTAATTTCTGCTACAAGCACCATGGAAAACCTACCCCACATGGGGATAAGATCACATTTCATCAGGGCTGCATCTACCTCTACAGCCTTTCTCAGAGGAGTCCCTGCCAGGGACATCCTAGAAGCTGCTCTCTGGAGCTCCATACATATCTTCACCAAGCATTACCACATGCCTATTTTTTCTAAATCCAGAGCTAGTTTTGCCACTGCAGTCTTGCAGGGCTTAATAGCTGACCCTAATGCTCTCTAACTTCCTCCTCCCTTCCTTAGCTTTGGGAATCATCCCAAATGTGATGACTGTAACAGTGAAACAAAAAAGAACATAGTACAGTTGTGTACACTTAACATAAATGTAGATGATGTTCGAGTGTGTATTCACTGTTGCAGTCCTGGTTACCCTCCCTCCAGCCCCCTGACTTCTCTTGGCTCTGCCTTCCGTTCTTGTTTGGTGTATTTAATCTTTCTGGTGTATCTGCTTTTTGATGGAGGTGTACCACAACATATAATTGCTTCCCTTTTTGGGGGCACCTGACTTCTGGGGCAAGAAAAACGGATGTAATGGCGTCTGCTGCATGTTTTATACCTCTGACGTCATGGAAGAAGAGACCGCATCCGACACAGGAATCCAAGAGACTGGTATTCGGGCCGGCTGAAGCTACCTGCAGGCAAATAACCCCAAATGTGATGACTGCAACAGTGAATACACTCTACATTTGTGGTAAGTGTACACAACTGTACTTTTACTGTGTTATATCATGTAATGCCACAAACACGGAGGAAACTTTGTTTTCTTGTAAAGATGGGATTACTTGCAGTGCAGTAGAAAGGGAGGTTGGAAGCACTGGTTGTTTCACAGGCTTGTGATTTATGCCACTGCCTTTTTTGTGTGTGTTTTTGACGTGCATTAATTGTAGTCATCTTTGGGTTGCTGTTTTTTTTTCTGGTCTTGTGTAGTGCTATTTTTTTGCTTTTTAGGTCTTCGTATCCATGGACAGCTGATTACAGACTACCCTCAAGTGGTTGTGGTGAGGGTACCAACCCCTTGGGTACAGAGTGATAGTGATATTACTGTATTGCGACATTTGGAGAAGATGGGCTGTAGACTGATGAACCGGCCACAGGCTATTCTGAACTGTGTAAATAAGTTCTGGACATTCCAGGAGCTGGCTGGGCATGGTGTGCCTCTTCCTGACACACTGTCTTATGGTAAGATAGTTTTTTTATCTTCCTTGTTTTGGAATATATGTTATGTTGATATAACTTCAGCAAAATGGTAATGCATATGTTAAATTTAATAAAGAAGGCGGGGTTTACTCTTGTAGGAACTGGGATTTTTGATGCATCCTGACATCAGTCATCTTCAGTTGACTGCCTGGATGAAAGGGTCCTGTACCTTTTAGGCAGCTGTTTACTGAGGATGTGCAGCAAGTACTAATGGAGGCAAGAAAGTCATCTACTAGAAAGTTATATATAATAGCAAATGGAAAGATTTTCTAGCTGGTGCCAGCAACTTAGCCAGTACCAGTTTAGGGCTAGTTGTTTTCTGGTCTCGCACAATGTATGTGTGAGTTACTATCCTGTGGCCATTCTTGCATCTCCATTAGGGTTCATTTATCAGCTGCTTCATCATTTCTAACAGTGGACCTGCCTGTCTCAGTGCATTCTTATAAAATGTTTAAGGGTTTTTGCATAAAATGCTACCAAGAAAAAAGGTGCCCCCTCCTTAACATCTTAGTTTTGTGTTTGAGAAGCTAACACTTAATTCACTTGAACCAGCATGCTTGGCTGACTTTAAGATGTTCATCGTGCATACAGCTGCAGTAATCACAGATGGGTTCTCTGCCATCAGGCGGGTCCTCGGTCGGCCGAATTCCAAAGTCTAGGTCCAGCGTCAGTTGTTGTCGCTTTCTCTCCTGACGTCAGTGAGGCCGGAGTATATAAGACACAGCCGACGCCATGTTGTTCAGTCTTTTTTGCCGCGCGGTGCCCGAAGCAGAAGCAGTTCGCAAGTGCCGGTCGGCCAGCTCCTGAATTACGAAAAATTGGAAACCGAAGTCTTCATTAAAGCTAAGTACCCCGTTGGGGAAACTTTTCTTGCCTCAGACAGATGTCAGAAAAAGTTAATAATTGTATTTGTTGTGGGAAGCAAATACCGCATAAGGATTTCCATTCCCTCTGCATACCTTGTTTAGGCCCAGACCACGACGTCTCGGGCTGTCGCTTTTGCGCCACTTTCAATAAACGCACTATTAAGTGTCGGGCGGAGTTCGCCCAGCACTTTTTTGGTAAAGAATTTGATTATAAAATGTCGTCTGAGACTCCGACTACCGTTTTGTCCAAAAAACGCAAGGACAAGGACCGACACGCGAGGTCCGCGGTCCCCACCGACACCACGCCAAAACCGGCTACACGTGGTCCGGTTCTCAGCGAGACGCCTTTGCAGTCCCTGACTACCGACGACACTCCTTTGGTGGTGTCCTCTGTACCCAAGACCGCAGGTACCTCGGCCCTTTCCCGGACTACAACCACCGAAGCCATTACGAATGTTGAGCCTTCTAATGTGGACAGGTCCACTTCCACCCATGGTGTCTTTAGACCCTCATCTTCCTTTTCTATTAAGGCCTTTACTAAATCCAAATCAGCCAGGCATCCCAAGAGGGCTGTTGCACAGGGTCCTTCTCCAGGCCCCATGCCTAAAAAACAGATGCTTAAAATGGCTGAGGATTTAATTACTCTTATCAGGGGTTCTCAGCCCCCTCCAGACAAGAGACCCAGAGTGGAGGAAGATTCTCCCTCTTCTGATCAGGGCTCCATTTTATCAGAACATTCTGATGTAGAGGAACACTCTTACTCCCCTTTTGAAGATTCGGATGCAGAGCAGTCCATTCCTTCTGTATCTCCTCCTGAGGATTTTTCCTTTGGGGAAACCTTGCACACTTTGAGGGAACACTTCCATTGGGAAGGCCAAGACTTTTCCGATTCCAAGAAAAGACTTAGGGAATTCCTTTTGTTACCTCAACACAGACCTCTGGCGATACCTCCTGTTTTGGACATACTTGATGTTTATTCAGAGGCTTGCTTTAACCCGGATTCCCTGCCTCCTGCACCAGTCAAACCTGATAGGTACTACAGAGTTCCTAACTCTCACCAATTTCTCTACAAAAGCCATAATGCTGACCCTGAAACCATTTCTCAAGGCCCCAAGGGATTGAAGGCCTCTACTGCCAAGAATCCACTTCCTGCCAAAAGAGAATCAAGATCCTTAGAAAGGTGGGGGAAAAAGGTATATACCTCGGCCACCCTAGCCATGAGGGCCTTAAATTGTCAGTTTCATATGCTTAAATATCAACAGTTCCTGTTATCACAATTAAGGAATAAAATGTCTCAACCTGAACAACCAGATTTGAAGGAGTTGCAGGATATGATGCATAGTGCAGAGCAAGTGGGTAAACACACCTTACAATGTGGCTATGATGCCCTAGAGGCCTCAAATAGAGCTGCTGCTACAGGATCAGTCATTCGTAGACATGCCTGGCTTAGGGAACAAAGCTTGCCTGATCATGTGAAAGCTAAACTTCTAGATGCTCCTTTACAAAAGGATGTGCTGTTTGGTACTAATGCTGAGGAGATATTATGGAAAATGGAAGAAAAAGCCAAATCTATGCAAACTGTCATAGCTTTTCTACAGGTACAACCACCACGTTTTAGCAGAAATTGGCCTTCAAAAAACTGGTCCTTTCCAGCCACTGACAAGCCCCAAAGAGGTAGATACAGACGCACAAGGGGCAGAGGGCAATCACAAGGATCCTCTAGAGGCCGACAATGGCAAACTCCAGCACCAAGAGGTGGCGAAGACGGTGCACAACAATACAAGAAGCAAACCCAATGACTACCTCATTTCCATGCCAAGCAAGTCTCAGCTGGCAGCACCTTTGGGAGGAAAGCTGGCATTATTTGCAAGAAATTGGCATATTGTCACAACAGACAAATGGATCCTGGACGTTATAAACAGAGGCTACAAATTTCAATTCCACACTCTTCCAAAAATGAGAGGCATGCCAAACCTGCCACACAATCAAAGGGCAGAGGCACAACTACAAATTTCAAAGCTCATAGGCATGAGAGCTATTCAGGAGGTACCTACTCACGAGCAAGGTCAAGGATGTTCTTCATCTCACATTGCTGCAGTCCTTACATATGGGTAGTCCGCTGTCCTCGGTCGGACCGAATACCAAAGTATTAGGCTGACGTCGGTCAAGGCGCTTAAAACTGACATCAGGACGTCAGGGTACAAAAGTGCATGACCGACGTCATATCCTCAGTCTTTTTTGCCGCATGGTCCGATGCAGAAGCAGCGTTGCAAGTGCCGTTCGGCGTTCTGAAATTTTTCGAGTTCGGAGTTTCAGACCGAATCCAAGTTGGCTAAGTACCCCGTTGGGGATTATTTTGGTTTTTTCTTGCCTCAGTGTAGTACCGGATGTCAGAAAAAGTGAATAATTGTATTTCTTGTGGGAAACAGATACCGCATAGGGATTATCATTCTTTGTGCATTCCTTGTTTGGGGCCTGAGCACGACGTAGTCGGGTGTCGCTTTTGTGCTAGGTTCAATAAGCGCACTATTAAGCGAAGGTTAGATTGTGCTAGGCTGGTCTTCGGTAAGCGGTGCAATTATAATATGCCGTCGGATTCTCCGGCCGCTTCCACGAAGAAGCGCAAAGACAAAACAGTTAAACCCAGGCAAGATGAGTCGTTCGTTCCGGACGCCGGTTCTTTAGAGGCTTCAGTGGAACCGGTGGGTCCGACGGAGAATTCTTTAGAGTCTCAGGGGGAGACTTTAATTTTGCAGGATGTGGCCTCTCTTGAGGCAGGGCAGGCTGAAGGGGCTTCTCAGGTTGCTGTACTCCCCTCCCTTCCCAGGGTGGTTAGGCCCTCTCCTTCTGTTTCCAAGGCTTCTCCCAGGGGCAGGCCAGGTTTAGCATCTGTTGGTGTCACTCCTAGTTCAGCAGGGTCTGTGCCTAAGAAGCACATGCTTAAAATGGCAGAAGATTTGATTACTCTGATTAGGGTTCTTTGCCCCTCCTGATAAGAGGCCTAGGGTGGAGCCAGAGTTGGGAAGTTTTGAACAGGCTTCAGATGTTTCAGAGTCTTGGCTGAAGACTTGCAGGAGTACTCTCCTTACTCTGATTCTGATGCAGAAGATTCCACTCCTTCTGCTTCTCCTCCAGAGGATTTTTCTTTTCAGAGACACTTCACTCTATGAGGGAGCATTTTAAGTGGGAAGGTCAAGACTTCTCTGATTCTCGGAAAAGGCTTAGGGAATTTTTGCTTTTACCTCAACATAGGCCCTTAGCTATTCCACCTGTTCTGGATGTTGTGCAGGATGTGTTTTCAGAGGCTTCACTTAATCCTGATTCTCTGCCTCCTGCGCCTGTTAAACCAGATAGGTATTACAGGGTGCCTGAGGCTCATAAATATCTTTATAAGAGTCCTAGGGCGGACCCAGAAACTATTAGTCAGGGTCCCAAGGGTGTCAAGGCCTCTGTTGTAAAAAATCCGGTTCCTCTAGATAAAGAGGCCAGAGCTTTGGATAGATGGGGAAAGAAGGTCTATACTTCTTCTACCTTAGCAATGAGGGCTTTGAATTGCCAGTTTCATATGTTGAAATATCAAAACTTTCTTCTTTCTCAATTGAAATCTAAGGTGGATGCTCTGGCAGAAGGCATTGAGTGTAAAGAATTACAAGATTTGGTGCATGTCTCTGAGCAGGTTGGTAAGCATTCTTTACAATGTGGTTTTGATGCTGTGCAGGCCTCGTCTAGGGTGGCTGCCACTGGTTCAGTTCTTCGCAGGCACGCCTGGCTGAAGGATCAGAATTTTTCTGACCATGTTAAAACAAGGATTTTGGATGCTCCTTTGCAGTCTGAAGTGTTGTTTGGTCCACCTGTGGAATCAGTCTTGAAGAAAATGGAGGACAAGGCTAAGTCTATGCAGACTGTTAAGGATTTTTTGCAAGTTCAGCCTCCAAAGTTTAGTAGGAATTGGCCTGCTAAGGGGTGGACGTATCCTTCTTATGATTCTCAGTCTAGGGGTAGATCTAGACGTGGTAGGGGTAGAGCACAGAGTTCCTTCCGACCTAGAACTGGAAGTTCACCTGCACAATCTTCGAGTGAGGGTAGAGGTCAGTCCTTTCGTAAACAGGCCCAATGACCTACTTTTTCAGCTGCCAGATCCTTCTTGCCTGGCAGCACCTTTGGGAGGAAGGTTGGCACTTTTCAAGGAAAATTCGATTTTAATTACCCAAGACAAATGGGTACTGGATATCATACACCGAGGTTACAAGTTTTATTTCCATACCTTGCCTCCTTTCAAAGGCATGCCAGACGTTCCTCCTCAGCAAAGACTAGAGGCTCACAACCAAATTTCTCTTCTACTTCAAATAGGAGCTATACAACCGGTCTCTCTGCCAGAAGTGGGCCTAGGATTTTATTCTCGCCTGTTTCTAGTACCAAAGAAAGGGGACACGTGGAGACCCATTTTGGACTTATCTATCCTCAACACATATCTGGACATTCCCAAGTTCAAAATGTTGATGTTACAGCAGCTTTTACCTCTGCTGGGCAAAGATCACTGGATGGTGACTCTGGATCTCAAGGAGGCTTACCTTCATGTTCCTATCAGGCCCAGTTGCAGGAAGTATCTGCGTTTTCGGGCTGGGACTTTTCATTATCAGTTCTCTGCGTTGCCCTTTGGCTTATCTACTGCGCCCAGAGTGTTCACGAAGGTTCTGGCTCCAGTGGTAGCTTTCTTCAGGCTAAGAGGAATACAAATCTATCCTTATTTGGACGATTGCCTGATTCTGGCTCAAGGAAAGGACGAACTTCTTCATCATTTACAGTATGTGATGGCAGTGTTAAGATGCCTAGGGTATTCTGTGAACGAAATAGTCCAGTCTAGTACCCTCTCAGGACATGTGCTTTCTGGGTGTGAGACTGAATACAGCAGCCCAGATGGCCTTTTTGACCCCGGGCAAACAAAAGAATCTTTCTCTTTATTTCCATCAATTGTCTCGTCAGTCCAGGCTGACTGCAAGGACAGTCCTTCAAGCCTTGGGGTTCATGGCATCTTGTATTCTGGTACTTCCCAATGCCAAACTGCATATGAGGAAGCTACAATGGTATCTCAAAATGTATGGGCTAACACTGCCAAGATTTGGACACTGTCATTCAGATAATACCTTGCATTCAAAAGGAATTTTTGTGGTGGGCTCAGGAATGTCACCTAAACAAGGGACTCTCTGTGACCCGACCAGAGGCGAGTCAGATTCTAACGACAGATGCCTCAGACAAAGCTTGGGAGCTCATCTAAATGGAAAATGGGTACAAGACACGTGGCCTGCCAGACTTCAACATTTACATATCAACTTGAAGGAGATGTTAGCAGTCCAATTTGCATTGATAGCTTTCAAGGATTTACTTCTTCCAGGGCAGGTGTTGATTCAAACAGACAACACAACTGTCATGTGGTACATCAACAAGCAAGGGGACACATTCATATCCTCTATGCAGACAAGCAATGATTTTGTGGGAGACTGCTCTCAGTTTGCAGCTAAATCTTCAGGCAAGGTTTCTGCCAGGAGCACAGAACTCCTTAGCAGATGTGTTGAGCAGACAAATTATGGATCCCCACGAGTGGAAATTGGATCCTCATGTATTTCAAAATTGACAGTGTTATGGGGAACTCCAGACATAGATCTGTTCGCTTCTCCACTAAATTACCAGCTGCCAAAGTTTTGCGAAAAGGTTTCATCACACAGCTTGGAAAGTGGATGCTCTCTCATTCAATTGGAGCAATCTTCACGTGTATGCCTTTCCACCACTGCCTCTCCTCCCAAAGGTACTCCTGAAGGTCAGACAGGACAAGCCAACCATGATTTTAATAGCTCCGGATTGGCCTCGACAGCACTGGTACCCATTACTGAGAAGTCTGGTATGGGAGCCTCCATGGCCTTTGCCTTCGATTCCACACCTGCTGTCTCAGGAGAACAGTCATTTAATCAATGTCAAACTTCACTCTCTACATCTAACAGCCTGGCATATTCTGTTTTAAACCCTGGAGGGTCTCAGCTTCCACAACAAGTTTTGAATGTTATTTTGGAGGCCAGAAGGCCTAGTACAAGGAAAGTTTACGCAGATAAATGGAGGAGATTTTTAATTTGGAGTACAGCAAAGGACTTTGATGTTTCTAAACCTAACTTAAGTGTTGCTCTTCAATACCTTACTGATTTATTGGACAAAGGTTTGTCCTTCTCCTCTATAAAGGTTCATGCTGCAGCAATTTCTGCTCACTATGACTGTGACCCACCATTATTTTCTCATCCTTTGTTTAAGCAATTCCTTAGAGGGGCAAAGAATATAAGACCCCACGGAGCTCCTACTCCTGCTTGGGATCTCAATTTTGTGTTGGAGAAACTCACTCTACAACCTTTTGAGCCTGCAGCTACTGCCGAGTTGAAATATTTATCATGGAAGACTGCTTTTTTGTTGGCCATTACATCTGCGAGAAGGGTTTCTGAATTACAGGCCCTTATGGCGGTTGAGCCTTTCTTAATTTTCCACAAGGATAGGGTGTCTTTGTACTAACCCTTCCTTTATGCCTAAAGTGGTTTCTAGTGTGGCTTTAAACCAAACTATTCATTTGCCTACTTTTTATGCAAACCCCCAAAATAAAGGGGAGAAGATTTTGCACACTTTGGATATACACAGACAGTTGCGATATTATTTGAACAGAACTAAAGGGTTCAGGCAGTCTCAGCAGTTGTTTGTTTCATTTGCTTTGTGTTCTCAGGGCAAACCTGTTTCAAAACAAACTATTTCTAAGTGGATTGGTTTTTGTATTGCTTTCTGTTATTCCCATCATGGTAAGGAGATTCCTTCTGGGATTAGGCCTCATTCCACTAGGGCTACTGCCACTTCTACAGCTTTTTTAAGGGGGGTGGCTACTAAGGATATTTTGGAGGCAGCTACTTGGAGTTCAGTGCATACTTTCTCTAAGCATTACCACCTTCCACTTTACTCTAAATCTAGGGCTGGATTTGCCACTGCAATTTTACAGGGCATTTTGGCAGCTCCTAATGCTTTATAAGTTTGCCATCCTCCCTTACCTCTGCTTTGGGATTCTACCCATATGTAAGGACTGCAGCAATGTGAGATGAAGAACATAGTACAGTTTTGTACCTACCATAAATGTAGATGTTCGAAGATCCACATTGCTGCAGTCCAATTTACCCTCCCTCCTTCCCCTCTGTAGTTAGAGGTGGTTGTGTGGTTTGGGTTGTAAATATTGTAAATATGGATGTCCTTCATGGATGCATCTGCAGTCATAACAAGTGGGTTGTCCTGTCGTCAGGCAGCCCTTCAGTCGGCCGGATTCCAAAGTCCGGGTCCGCTTCGCTGATGTCGCCTCCACCCGACGTCATCTCTGTTGGTCTTCGGGTATAAAGGCATCAGCCGACGCCATTTTCCTCCGTCTTTCTTGCCGCGTGGTGCCCGAAGCAGAAGCTGTTCGCAAGTGCCGGTCGGTCGGATCCAGAGATTACTTCTACCGAATACTACTTCGAAGACTTCTAAAGCTAAGTACCCCGTTGGGGACTCTTTCTTGCCTCAGCCGATGTCAGAAAAAGTTAACAATTGCTTAAACTGTGGGAAACAAATACCTCATAAAGATTTCCACTCTTACTGTCTGCCTTGTTTAGGCCCAGCCCACGACGTAGCAGCCTGTTCGGCCTGTGCTTCTTTCAACCGACGTACGCTTAGGCGTCGGTCGGAGTTTGCAGAACAGTTTTTCGGTTCTGTTTTTGCGTACATTATGCCGTCGGATCCTCCGACTACCCAATCTACCAAAAAACGCAAAGATAAAGACCGACACTCGCGGTCCGCGGTTTCGGCCGAAACCATGGTTAAGCAAACCGCGAGTGTCTCGGTTTCGGCGGAAACCGAGAAAACTGAACAAAGTACAGCTGAACCTATTCCTACAACTGAGGCCCCTGCTACAACTCTTGAATCGACCTCAGAAATTTTACCCACTACGGTGGTTGACTTATCAGACACCATCCCCTTGGATGTCTCTACCCCAGCACGTGGTGCTGCTAGGCCTCCAGCAGCCATGTCCATTAAGGCCTTCGCCAGGGCTAAAGCAGCCAAGACTACTAAAACAGTGCCTGTTAAACCACCCACATCCAGGCCCTCTTCTAGTTCTCAAATGCTTACTTTGGCAGAAGATTTAATTTCTTTAATTAGAGGATCTCAATCTCACCCAGACAGGGCCTCTCCGCCCCCAGAGAAGAGACCTAGGGCAGAGCCCCCTGAGCCAGTGTCCTCTGATGATTCTGCTGATGAATCAGACATAACTGACCAGCCAGAGGCTCCCTTCTCCAATTTTGAAGATTCTGATGCTGAAGAATCCATTCCAGCTGCTTCCCCACCAGAAGAATTCTCCTTTGGGGAAACCTTGCATGCCATGCGAGAACAGTTCCAATGGCAGCAACAGGATTTTTCAGACTCCAGAAAAAGACTTAGGACTTTTCTGCACCTCCCACAGCACAGGCCCTTAGCTATACCCCCTGTTCTCTCTGTGGTGGATGATGCTTTCAATGATGTTTGCTCCGCTCCAGATTCTTTACCCCCAGCCCCTGCCAAACCAGACAGATTTTACAGGGTGCCAGATACTCATCACCACCTTTACAAGGCTCCACTTGCAGACCCAGAAACTATATCCCAGGGTCCCAAGGCAGTAGCCGCGACCATAGCTAAAAACCCTATTCCTTCTGAAAGGGAAGCAAGGTCATTAGACAGATGGGGCAAAAAGGTCTACACTTCAGCTACTCTCTCAGCTAGAGCTTTAAACTGTCAGATGTTATGTGATCCTATCTCGCCTACATTCTGACTGATGGGTTCGGAGCCGATCCCTCGGCTCCGACTCGGCACGCTTATGCCAAAGAGCGAAGTCTCTTATTGGCTGAGCTTACTATATCCCAGGATGCACCACTACCAGTCCCCCAGATCTCGTTTGCCGCTAACCTGCGAAGACGTGGTCTCGAGCTGGCTGAGCTGAGTAGTTATTTTTGACTAACTTTTTCTGTCAGTTTTGCTGTTTTCTCTCAAAAAAGCTGTTTTAACAGCTATTCTTACATTGTTGTGTGATTGGATTGGATTTGTTGTGAATTTTGTTGTGTGATTGGGTTGAGTTTGGCAGGCCCCTTCATCTAGGGCCTTCCCGGTTAATCAACCCTCCTATCTACATATAGTAAAAAGGCTTTAAATTTTTGGTAGCTGTTTGTTCTTACAGGGTCTTCAAAGTCCCTTGTCATTTGCGAGTGATAACTGTAAGCCTATACTTAGGGGTGTCACCAGTAACTGTATTTTTTCCAGTCAGATTACTGAAATTTTCCCTATAATGTCTCAGAATCCTAGGCCTTCGGGCTTTAAAAAATGTGTAAAATGTAGCTTCAAAATGTCCATCACGGACGACCACTCGCTCTGTGTGTATTGCTTAGGGGCAAAACATTTACAGGAATCATGTAGCGTATGTCACGCTTTTTCCTCAAGGGTCCTCCAGGAGAGGAAAAATAAATTAATTCTTAAGGGATTAATTAAGCCTTCATTTGAAGAAGCCTTGGCATCCTCTCCTTCTCCGCCAAAAGAAAAGGCCGGTTCCGACCAGTCCGTCGGATCCGACCGCTAAGAGACATAGGCAGGCCTCTCCTTGGCTCCAAGGACTTGGGCCGAGGTGAACGGTCTGCCTCGATGCCACCAGTGTCGACTCCTCTGGCTTCGGAGCCGATGGCTGGGGCATCGAGGCGGTCACCCGTCGGCTCCACTGGTCTCGAGCCGACAAGGGTCGCCTCAGACACTTCCTCCTCGGCGAAGTCCACCTCGGCACCGATGGAATCTGGTGTGTGTATTCCATCGGCGCCGATAGTCATCGAGTCACCTCGAGCCGGTCCCCTAGTCCCTTGGGGCCGTTGGAGAGGCGTCTCGAACCCGTTCTGTTTCCTCTCGGTCTTCGAGGATGTCAGTTTCTGATATAGACAGCTAGCTCCAACGTCTGCTCCAGTCCCCAGTCTTCCAAAATTTGTTTCGTTCCGACCCAGTTGGCTTCGAGCCGATGACCTTGGCCCACCCCATTGGCATTCCTCCTACGACTGCTATGGCTCCGTCGGAGCAGGTGCTGTTGGAGCCGGTGGAGATCTCAGGGTCGGCTCCGACCCTTACTCCAACCCGGCCTTGGTCCGAGTTTGGTACTGGACGTCTTCAGCTGGACCCGGGGTGATGTTTGGGACCTATGCTTTCGGTTCGAGCCTCCCTCGGTGCCGGCTGCGGGACTTCCGTCGGCTATCACGGCTCGGGACCGGACACTCCCAGGATTCTGGGGTCCGGCTTTCAGAGCCATGAGGAGTGCCTTGGCCAAGTCCTCTTCGCCATCTCTCCGGCTTTACCGGCACCTTCCCTGGGCGTGGAGACTGGGTCTTTGGCAGTTCCCTGTCCGTAGTCAGCGGAGCCCGGATCCTGAGGTTACCCCCAGTGGGGTTCCCTCCTCCTGAGGGTTCTTCGGAGTTGTCTTGGAGGAACCCCAAGGAAGAGATCGTGCAAGAGGAAGCACGTGGACTCCCCGAGTCTATTACATCAGACACTGATCTGGATGATGCAGAGGGGTCCCGAAGTCGTCCTCGGATGATGTCTCATTTGCAGACATCTTAGAGATCCTCAAACAACGAGGCGGCTGGATATCCAAACCCCTCTGCTGACGAGTCAGTGCTCCTCAAGGCCTTTGGGGCTCAGCCCTCCGCCTCCTGGGTGTCTCCGCCTTGACGAGCTTCTGGATTTAGTTTGTCGAAGGGCGGGAACATCCAGATACCGTGGAACCAGTCCTTCTCGTCCAAATAAATTTTTGTCTGCTCCCCTGAGAAGGAGTTCCTCACTAAAGGCGTGGCTGTAGATGCCATGGTGGTGGCATCTGCTACACAACAGGGCGTGGCAGAGGCTTCAACGTCCGTCCATCCTCCTAATAAGGAGTCTAGGAGTATGGACAGGTGCAGGAAGCACCCTGACTTCAGCGGCCTTTACTTTAAGGTCTCTGAATTATTTGGCACATTTTACCAGGCTTCAGAGGGATCTGGTCAAGGAGTTGTCAGATTCCTCGGGTAACCTACCTGAGCAGCTAGCCCAGTCGGTTAGCTCTCAGTTGGCTATCCTTACGTCAATTTCTAACTCGTCCATGAGGCTCATTTCCTATGCGGCCGAAGGCGGGTAGCGGCAGGCACAGGCGTGGCTCACGAGACAAGCCTGGCTCCACTTGTGTCAGTTTGGAGGCCTTCAAGTCTTCCTTCGCCGACGCTCCTTTGATGGGTCCTCATTGTTTGGACCCAAGGTTAAAGACACCCTTACCGCTGTGAGCAAGAGGGAAAAACTTTATCTGCCGAGGTGCACGTTATTCCACTCCCTTTCGGCCTTACCCCAAGGCTAAAGGAGGGAAAATGTGGTTCCGCAAATCTCGCAAGTTTTTCTCCCAACAGCAGGAAGATTCCCCTTCCAGAGGCAGAGGACGGGAAATTTTTCAGGAGACGCCGTCCCAGAGGGCAGAGGGCCCCGCAATTCTGGAGACCGCGAGTCCTTTCGTGGCTCTTCAGCCTCCCACACGTCATGAGGGATTGCCCGGCTGTGCTGCTCGAGCCAGTCGGGTGTTGTTTTGCCAAGCACCTAAAAGCCTGGGAGTCAATCACTCAGGACAGATGGGTGCTTCGGATCATTGCCGGAGGTTACACCATCCCATTCACATACTGCCCCCACCGTCCAAAAGAATCCCGGACCCACCACCCAGTCAAAGGAAATGGCAGCCGCAGAAGCTTTAAAGCTGCTAGAAAAGGAGTCATCCAACCGGTCCCCACAGACCAGATCGGATCAGGAAATTACTCCAGGTTCTTTTTAGTGCCAAAAAAGACAGGGGACCTGAGACCAATATTGGATCTCAGCAGACTCAACCAATCCGTCACGAAATCCAAATTCCGAATGGTCACGTTACAATCCATTCTCCCATTGTTGGAGAAGGATGTTTGGATGTGCTCCATAGACCTCAAGGACGCCTATTATCACATACCGATACATCAGGCGTCCAGAAGGTACCTGCGCTTCAGCCTGGGAGTCAGTCATTACCAATTTTGCGCTGAGCCCTATGGTGTCACCACAGCGCGCAGGGTGTTCACCAAGTGTTTGGCAGTAGTGACGGCTCACCTGAGAAGTCTTGGATTCCAAGTGTTTCCCTATCTCGACGACTGGCTCCTGACTGCCACCACCAGGCATCTACTAATGGACAACCTCAAAGCCACCATCTCCCTGGGTATTACCCTGGGGATTACATTCAATTGGTCAAAATCTGTCTTGCTGCCCTCTCAACGCATAAAGTTTATAGGAGCAGAGATAGACTCAAGATTGATGCGCGTCTTTCTTCCTGCCGAAAGGATCCAAACTTTACAGGGCCAAGTTCAAGCTCTGATCTCGAGATCCAAAGCCCCAGCCAGGATGGTTCTACAAGTTTTAGGCTCAATGTCTGCCACGGTTCTTTTAGTTCCTCTGGCAAGATTACACATGAGGATTCTTCAGTGGCTATTTTCAACTCAATGGTCCTTTCAGGATCTTCCCCTCAATCATCACATCATGATTACGGAAATATGCAAAAGGGACCTTCGCTGGTGGCTTCAGACATCCAATTTGGATCAAGGAAAACCCTTTGTTCTTCCCTCTCCAGTGGTTACCCTGACGACAGATGCCTCCCAGATAGGGTGGGGGGGGCATTGTCTGGGCAGGCTAGTTCAGGGCTCCTGGCTTCCAGACAAAGCTCTTCTCCACATCAACGTGTTGGAGATGAGGGCTGTACTTCTATCCCTACAAGCCTTACACAAGTTTCTTCCTCAGGGCATCATCGCCATCCACACAGACAACATGTCGGTGGTTTGGTATCTGAACAAACAAGGAGGGACCAGATCATACCCCTTTGCAGAGAGGCCATGAGAGTGTGGGAATGGGCTGTAGCTACCAACCGCTTCTTGGTAGCGACCCACATCCCGGGAAAGTCAAATATATTGGCAGACAAACTGAGCAGGACAATTCTCTCTCCTCACGAGTGGTCTCTAAACTACACAGTAGCAGCTCAGGTTTTCAGGAGATGGGGGACGCCATGCTGCGACCTATTTGCAACTCCTCTAAACACCAAGTGCCAAAGGTTCTTCTCCTTGATCCCACATCACGGAGTACCAGCCATGGATGCTCTAGCACAACCTTGGCCAACAGGGCTACTTTATGCCTTTCCTCCAATTCCACTTCTTCCCAAAGTTATTCAAAAAGCTTCTCAACTGGGGTCTTCAATGATACTGATTGCCCCATACTGGCCTCGTCAGGTATGGTTTCCTTACCTGAAGAAGCATGCAGTGGACGATCCGTGGACTTTAGATCTAATTCCGGACTTGCTAATCCATCAGTCGGGACATCAGCATCAGTCCCTTCAATCTTTGAAATTGACAGCTTGGCTCCTCCACTTCCGACCTTAGTTAGAAGGCACACACTAGACCCGGAAGTTGTTCACATTTTATCTTCGGCCCACAAACCCACCACTAACAAATTGTACCTCAGTAAGTGGAAGAGGTTTGCTATCTGGGCTCAGCTCAAGGGCTTTGACCCTATCACTGCTCCTGTCCCAGAGGTTTTGAAATTCTTAACATCCCTGTTTAATCAGGGATCTTCTGTCTCAACTATTAAAGTCCAACTAACGGCTATCTCTAAATTCCACGAATCCATGAATCCTCCTTTGATGAGCAGCAGACTATGCAAAACTTTCATTAAAGGTGCAAGCCTATTAAGACCACCAATTTTTCATCCTGCACCTCCGTGGGATCTTGATTTGGTGCTTCGCGCATTAACATCTCCCCCTTTCGAACCGGCTGCTACATGCGAGTTAAAATATCTGTCTTGGAAAACTGCCTTCTTAGTTGCAATTACTTCTGCAAGAAGAGTTTCAGAGCTTCAAGCCCTGTTTATTAAGCCACCGTACTTGATTTTCCACAAGGATAGAGTATCACTTAGGCCTAATCCATCCTTTGTTCCAAAGGTCTGTTCTAGTTTCTGTCTCCAACAATCTCTAGAGCTACCAGTTTTCTTTCCAAAATTCTCCAATGAAGCAGAATACACTCTCCATAAATTGGATGTTCACAGGCAATTACGCTTCTATTTAGACAGGACTCAGCAACCGTAAGTCAGACCAGTTGTTTGTGTCCTTCTCAGATAATAAATTGGGAAAAACCATCACAAAAGCTACTATCTCAAAATGGATCAGAGATTGCATAACTCAGGCTTATTCTTCTTCGAATAAGAAACTTACAACATCTATCAAAGCTCATTCTACCAGAGCTATGGCTACTTCTATAGCTTTTCATTCCAAGCTCGCTATATCGGAAATTTGTGCTGCGGCTACTTGGTCCAATCCGCACACTTTCATTTCCCACTACAAATTGGATGTGGCATCTAAAGGACGAGCATCATTTGGTTCCACGGTACTCAGGAGTGTTTTCCAGTGAGCCACCCAGGATTCAGGTGCTAGGGACGCTGTCCCATCAGTCAGAAAGTAGTAGAGATAGGATCACATAACATCTTTTAGTTATGTACTCACCATAACTTCAGATGTTTGGGATCCATCTCGCCTACATTCCTAATACCCACCCTCCTTCCCCCTGCCTTGGAGATCAGAAGAGATTGAACGGTTTTGAGTTCTACTGTTTTATCTTGTTTCATCTGACGATGTTATATAAGCAGGGTATGCATGTGTGCATGTATGCGGACAAACTAGATCTGGGGGACTGGTAGTGGTGCATCCTGGGATATAGTAAGCTCAGCCAATAAGAGACTTCGCTCTTTGGCATAAGCGTGCCGAGTCGGAGCCGAGGATCGGCTCCGAACCCATCAGTCAGAATGTAGGCGAGATGGATCCCAAACATCTGAAGTTATGGTGAGTACATAACTAAAAGTTTCACATGATACAATACCAAGAGTTTATGCTTGATCAGTTAACTAAAAAACTAACCACTGATGAATCTCTTGATAAGAAATATGTATTAGAGATGGTAAATAACATACAACAGGTTAGCAACCATTCCTTAAAATGTGGCTATGATGCACTGGAGGCTTCATTTAGATCAGCCATGACAGGCACAGTGATAAGAAGGCATGCATGGCTAAAGGAACAAGCTTTACCGGATCATGTTAAAGCTAAGTTGCTAGATGCTCCTATGGACAAGACAAGTTTGTTTGGTACATCTGCCCAGCAGGTTATGAAGAAAATGGAAGAAAAGGAAAAATCTGTTCAAACTGTTAAAGATTTCTTGCAGGTTCAACCCCCAAGGTTTAGCAGGAACTGGCCTGCCAAAACTTGGTCCTTTCCTGACTCCACAAAATTTCAAAGGGGCAGGAATAGACGTTCCAGAGGCAGAAACCAATCCAGAGGAGGTGCCTACAGAGAAAGACAGTGGCAAGGTAACAACAGAGGCACAGACACAGCCACTGCCACTACATCAACACAACCACAGTGACTTAACCCTAAATCCGCCTACCAGGGAACAAATAGCAGCTCCTCTAGGCGGAAAGTTAACCTTATTTTCAAAGAACTGGCACTACATAACAAAGGACAAGTGGATTTTACAAACCATAGATCAAGGTTACCGGTTTCACTTCCACACTTTACCAGTCAAGAGGAATGCCAAATCTACCTCCAAATCAAAAAACAGAGGCTCTACGCCAGATAATGGAGTTAGCAAACATGAGAGCTGTGGAAAGAGTGCCAACAGCAGAGCAAGGAAAGGGGTTCTACTCCAGACTATTCCTAGTTCCAAGAAAGGAAAAAAGTTGGAGACCAATTCTCGACCTGTCCACCTTAAATACATACATCATTGTCCCAAAATTCAAAATGCTGACCCTCCAGCAACTTCTTCCCATGCTGGGCAAGGAGTCTTGGCTGGTAACTCTAGATCTCAAGGAGGCATACCTGCACGTCCCCATTCGACCAATCTGCAGAAGATACCTCAGATTTCTTGCAGGATCAGAGCACTATCAATTCTCAGCATTGCCTTTGGCTTATCTACTGCCCAGAGTATTCACAAAATGCCTGGCATCAGTAATCACCCATTGCAGACTTCAGGGAATTCAAATTTACCCATACCTGGACGACTGCCTGCTACAAGGGGACAACAAAAGCAAGCTGACAACAGATTTACAAAGGGTCATTTACTTGCTACAAGCACTGGGATACACAGTCAATTTACAAAAGTCAAGGCTGATACCATCCCAAACAAGGACATTCTTGGGCTGAATTGGACACAGTAAAACAAATGGCATTCCTGACTACAGAAAAACAAAAAGAACTCCCTCTATACTTCTTGGCACTAACAAAACTGAACAAGTTAACAGCAAGAAAATTACTGCAGGCCTTGGGCTTCATGGCATCATGCATAATCTTGGTTCCATTTGCCAGACTACATATGAGAAAACTACAGTGGTACCTAAAGAATTTATGGTCCCAACACAGACACAGTCTAGAAACAGAAATCCCACTAATTCCATGCTTAAAACAGGAGTTCCTATGGTGGGCTCAGGCATGCCAGTCAAACCCAGGCCTACCCTTTCAAGAGATGTCAAGCAAGCCAGACCATCACAACAGACGCTTCAGACCTAGGATGGGGGCCCACATGCTGGACAAATGCGTGCAAGGATTGTGGACACAGGATCAACTTCAACTGCACATCAACCTAAAAGAAATGCTGGCAGTAAAACTGGCAATCCAAAAGTTCAAACCATTTCTCAAAGAGGGCCAGTTGATGATAAGGACAGACAACACCACAGTCATGTGGTACATCAACAAACAGGGAGGCACTCATTCATACCCCTATGCAGAATGACCTTGGAGCTGTGGACCCTAGCACTCAGCTACAACATCCAGTTACAGGCAATATTTGTACCAGGGAAAGACAATACCCTAGCAGACATATTAAGCAGAACCACTTCGGATGCCCACGAATGGAAGCTTCACCCGGACATCTTCAAGACCATCTCAAAGAAATGGGGAATGCCACAGATAGACCTATTCGCATCACCTCTCAATCACCAGCTCAAAAAATTCTGCACAAGGACATTCCACCCATTAGCATGGAAAGTGGATTTGCTCTCCTTCAACTGGAAAGGCCTAACAGCATATGCATTCCCGCCTCTTCCTTTGATACACAAGGTACTACTGAAAATCAAGGAAGAACGTCCAAGGATAATCCTGATAGCTCCAAACTGGCCAAGACAACACTGGTACCCACTACTGAGGAGCATGTCTCGGAACAATATGTGGACAATTCCCCTGATGCCTTCGATGTTAACGCAGAACAACTACAGCATCATACATCCAAACCTAAAAACCTTGCAACTGACTGCATGGAACATCACATAACAGCAGCTATTCCAGAACTTTCCCAAAGAGTTAAAGACATTATTCTTGAAGCACGCAGACCTTCAACAAGAAGGAACTATGCTGGAAAATGGAAAAGGTTTGTCATCTGGAGTACGGAAAGAGGAAAAGATGTGTCAAACATAGATATGCCTAACATTCTGGAGTATCTGGCGAACTTCTTCATTCAGGCCTGTCCTACTCCTCCATCAAGATACATGCATCAGCTATTTCAGCAGAATACAGCTTGGATACACCTGTTTTTAGCACCCTTTGCTCAGGCAGTTCCTCAGAGGAATCAAGAATGTAAAACCTCCAAGGAAACCACCATTACCAGCTTGGGATTTAAACTTTGTGCTAGAAAAGCTGACACTAGCACCCTTTGAACCAGCAGCAACAGCAGACCTACAACACCTGTCATGGAAAACTGCTTTCCTACTGGCAATTACTTCAGCAAGGAGGGTTTCAGAACTACAGGCCTTAATGGCAGTGCAACCCTTCCTAATCTTCCACCAAGATAGAGTGTCCATGAGAACTAATCCTACATTTATGCCCAAGGTGGTATCCAGAGTGTCTTTAAACCAGGCAATCCACCTACCTACCTTCTTTCCCAACCCACAAAACAGAGGGGAAAGAATACTGCATACCTTGGATGTACATAGACAGCTACGCTACTACTTGGACAGAACAAAAATAGCAGAAAGACTGACCAACTTTTGTAGCCTATGCAACAGGAAGGGAAGGCAAAGCTATTTCCAAACAGACAATCTCCAAATGGATAGGAAATTGCATACGATTCTGTTACTCCTTCCATGGAAAACCAATTCCACAGAACATAAGACCTCATTCTACAAGGGCAACAGCCACTACCACAGCCTTCTTACGAGGAGTGGCAACCAAAGACATTATTGAGGCGGCTACTTGGACCTCCGTGCATACATTTGCCAAGCATTATAATTTGCCTCTATATTCCAGATCCCGAGCAGGGTTTGCCACTGCTGTACTGCAAGGGATCCTAAACACACCATAATCTACTTTTATCCTCCTCCCTAGTTGGCTATGGTATTCTACCCACTTGTTATGACTGCAGATGCATCCATGAAGGACATAGTACAGTTTTGTACCTACCATAAATGTAGATGTCCGAACTGGATAGCATCTGCAGTCAGGATTACCCTCCCTCCATCCCTCTGTGGTACTCCTAGGGTGTTTACCCTTCTAATAGCTAGCTTTGGGGAGTCTTTATGGTGTATTTGTTTGTGTATATGTACATACATGCTTATTGTTGTGTTTACCTCTATCTATTTGGAAACATTGGCATCTATCCAAATTTTAGCCTGCAAGAGGGCTACTGGCATCTGGGGCAAGAAACACTGAGGAAAATGGCGTCGGCTGATGCCTTTATACCCCAAGACCAACAGAGATGACGTCGGGTGGAGTGCGACATCAGCCGAAGCCGGACCCGGACTTTGGAATCCGGCCGACTGAAGGGCTGCCTGACGACAGGACAACCCACTTGTTATGACTGCAGATGCTATCCAGTTCGGACATCTACATTTATGGTAGGTGCAAAACTGTACTTTTCTGCAGGGGTGGTTGGTTGTTTTTTGTTGTTTTTTGGCTTTGCCCTTTCTTTTTAGGGCCTTCTGACATCTGGGGCAAGAAAAGACTGAGGATATGACGTCGGTCATGCGCTTTTGTACCCTGACGTCCTGATGTCAGTTTTAAGCGCCTTGACCGACGTCAGCCTAATACTTTGGTATTCGGGCCGACCGAGGACAGCGGACTACCCATATGTAAGGACTGCAGCAATGTGGATCTTCGAACATCTACATTTATGGTAGGTACAAAACTGTACTTTTTTATTCCAGACTTTTTCTGGTACCAAGGAAAGGAACCGACTGGAGACCCATTTTGGACTTATCCATCCAAAACACATTTTTACTCGTACCAAAATTCAAGATGCTCACATTACAGCAGCTTCTTCCCATGCTGGGCAAGGAGTTTTGGCTGGTAACATTGGACCTCAAGGAGGCATACCTGCATGTCCCAATCAGACAAAGCTGCAGAAGATACCTCAGATTTCTTGCAGGTTCAATCCACTATCAATTCTCTGCATTGCCCTTTGGCTTATCTACTGCGCCCAGAGTATTCACAGAATGCCTGGCATCAGTGATTGCCTACTGCAGACTTCAAGGGATACAAATTTACCCTTATTTGGACGACTGCCTGATCCAAGCGGAAAGCAAGCACATACTTCTGGAACATCTGGCCTATGTAACACGGTTACTGCATTCTCTGGGATACACAATCAACAAAGAGAAATCCAGGCTAACACCATCTCAGAAAATAACCTTCCTGGGTGCCAACTTGGACACAAACACCCAGATGGCCTACCTTACGCCAGAAAAACAGGGGCAACTAACTCAGTACTTCAAAATACTAGCAAAATGTACCAGGCTTACTGCAAGGAAAATCCTGCAGGCTCTGGGCTTCATGGCATCTTGCATTCTTTTAATCCCATGTGCAAAGTTGCATATGAGGAAACTTCAATGGTACCTAAAAAACTTATGGTCTCAACACAGTCACAGTTTGGAAACAGTAATACCAATAATTCCATGTTTGCAAAAGGAATTTCTATGGTGGGCCCAAGCATGTCAAGCAAACACAGGTCTTCCATTCTGCAAGCCTCAAGCAAATCAAGTCATCGCAACAGACGCCTCAGATTACGCCTGGGGGGCGCACATGACAGACAGGTGCATTCAGGGCAAATGGTCCCAAAAGGAAAAGCACCTTCACATCAATCAAAAAGAAATGCTAGCAGTAATAAATGCAATTACAGCTTTCAAGGACCTCCTGCATCCAGGACAATTACTGATAAGAACAGACAACACCACAGTAATGTGGTACATAAACAAACAAGGAGGAACACATTCATAACACTTGTGCAGACTAGCCATGACTCTTTGGAACTTTGCTCTGGAATGGCAAATCGAACTTCAAGCACAGTACTTGCCAGGATTGGAAAACACCCTGGCAGACAATCTAAGCAGAAATATGACAGATCCACACGAATGGAAGTTGCATCCTCAGGTGTTTACAGAGATAATCCAAGCGTGGGGGAGGCCAGACATAGATCTTTTTGCCTGCCACAGGAACCATCAATTGGAAAAGTTTTGTTCGAGGACCTTTCATCCAAAGGCCTGGAGAGTGGACGCCCTTTCATTCAGTTGGACAGCATGGACAGTTTACGCTTTCCCACCTCTGCCTCTACTGCCCAAGGTGCTCCTGAAAACAAGAGCGGACAGACCAAAGATGATACTGATTGCTCCAGATTGGCCAAGGCAACACTGGTACCCGCTCCTGAGAAGCCTAACACATACTCCTCCCTGGTCCCTACCTCTAATGCCTCTTCTGCTGACTCAGCACAGCTACAAAACTCTTCACAGTCAGCTGAAAACACTCAATCTCGCTGCATGGAAAATTCCTTAACACCACAACAGACCCTACTCTCCAAGGAGGTGCAGGATGTCATTTTGGAGGCCAGAAGGCCATCTACTAGAAAGGCTTACTCCGCAAAATGGAAACGGTTTTGCTCTTGGAATGAGAAAAAAGGCCAGGACCCTAGAAAACTGAATTTGCCTCGGGTATTACAGTATCTAGCTGAGCTGCTGAACAGTGGACTCTCATTTTCTTCCATAAAAATCCATGCCTCAGCCATTTCTGCAGAATTCAACACGGATCCTCCCTTATCTTCTCACCCACTCTTACGACAGTTCCTCAGAGGGGCTAAGAATATAAGACCACCAAGGAAACAACCAATACCAGCCTGGGATCTTAATTACATTCTAGAAAAATTAACATTGCCTCCTTTTGAACCAGCTGCCTCAACAGATTTGCAATATTTGTCCTGGAAAACAGCCTTCCTTCTGGCCATCACTTCAGCTCGTAGGGTTTCTGAACTACAGGCCCTCATGGCGGTGCAGCCCTTCCTCATCTTCCATCAGGACAGGGTTTCCCTTCGTACCAACCCGTCATTTATGCCTAAAGTGGTATCCAGGGTAGCTTTAAATCAAGCCATACACTTACCTACCTTTTATCCCAATCCTCAAAACAAAGGGGAAAGGCTGCTACACTCCTTAGACATCCATAGGCAGCTACGTTATGATTTGGACAGAACAAAGTCCTTCAGGAAATCAGAACAACTTTTTGTGTCCTATGCTGTAGGGGCCCAAGGGAAGCCAGTTACCAAGCAGACAATTTCAAAGTGGATAGGCCACTGCATACGGTTTTGTTATTCCTATCATGGGAAATCTGTTCCCACAGGCATCAGATCCCACTCCATTGCAGGGCATTCTGGCTCATCCCAGTTCCACCTAGTACCTACCACCCTGTGCGTAGCTTTGGGACTCTCCCCATCTGTGATTGCTGCAGCTGTATGCACGATGAACATAGTACAGTTTTGTACCTACCATAAATGTAGATGTTAGAGTGCTAATACAGCTGCAGTACAGGTTTCCCTCCCTCCTTCCCCACTTGGTAAAGGCATGGGGCCTAACCCCCTCTTCATACTACCTGACTGGGTTATCCTTCTATGGTTTATTTGCTTGCAACAACTGAATTTGGATTATATTGCATTGCATGTATGTATATATATAATTTATGTATTGCCTTCCTTCTGGGGGCACCTGACATCTGGGGCAAGAAAGACTGAAGAACATGGCGTCGGCTGTGTCTTATATACTCCGGCCTCACTGACGTCAGGAGAGAAAGCGACAACAAACGACGCTGGACCTAGACTTTGGAATTCGGCCGACCGAGGACCCGCCTAACGGCAGAGAACCCATCTGTGATTACTGCAGCTGTATTAGCACTCTTACATCTACATTTATGGTAGGTACAAAACTGTACTTTCTTAACATTCAAAACAATTTTACTGATGGCTGTAAACTTGCAGTCCGAGTTGCACGCTCTTTTATGTTGAGACAGCCCTACCTCTTTTTTCCACAAGGACTGGGTTTTATGAGAACTAATACTTTTATTCTTAAAATGGTATCCAAGTTTACTTTAAGCCAGATTTTTCTGTCCTGAACTTAAATGAGGGAGAAGGGCTAATGCATACCTTAGATGTCCGCATACAGCTTTGGTACTGTTATTGTAACACAGAAATTTTTTTTCAGGTCTTTGTATCAATTAATGTTTTGTGAAGGTAAAGAGGGGATAACCTGTGTCAAAGCAAACAACATATCTCTTCCAGACCGGGTGAAGGCCTACTCTACCAGGACCATATCTTCATCTGTGACATTTTTGGAAAAGGTTGGATTCTAGAAGCAGCAGCTCGTTCCATTTTGCATACTTTTTACAAAGCATTATAAACTTGATTACTTCTGGATGTAGATCAGGCTTTGCTAAGACTGTATTCTCCTTGGTTTTGTGGACTCTTCTCCTTCCTGTGGCTAATCTATGCAGACAGCTTAGTCTACTGCCACACTAATCAATATGAAGAACCTAGTACAGTTGTGTAAGTAAACTTAACAGATGTCTGAATGATCATTGCAGTAGCCTCACCTTCCTATCTCTTGTTTGTTCATGTGTTTTCTCTTTGTTCCTAGCATTGTCCTTTCAGGGCTCAGCCTCCTTTTCTGGCATGAAAGCTCTGAAGGGCTTGGTGCCCAAACCTGGCTCAGCTTGAGTTGACTAGCAGCTTGAGTGCGTAGAAGGTGCCCTGAAGCATTGGAGGCTGGCTGGCTGTTTTATCCTTGCAGAATGTAACCTGTATAGCTTAGGCTGCTGCAGTAGTACCATTTAAGCATCTATTTTTATGGCAAGTTTATTCACATAACTTATGTTAAGTTGTCAATCTCGCCTTCATTCTTGCTGGATGGGTTCGGAGCCGATCCTCGGCTCCGACTCGGCACTTGCTTTAGCTTAGGAACTCCTTTTACCAGCTCGAGGCAACCCTATATCCCATGATGCAAGGCGGAACTACCTCAGATCTCGTTTGCCGCTTAGCGAAAGAGGTCTCCTTTACCAGCAGAGGTAAGTGAATTTCTTGTAAAAGAAAGAGAAGCTTAGTTAGTATTTTTATTTTCCCTTTTTTAGTCATAGTGTAGCCTGTAGTGATTACAGCCCACCCTATTCCCTTATTTTTCAAACTTTGTAACTTCTTTTTAAACCTTAGTGTAAAGTTTTTAGTTAGGCCTTAAACCCCAGTTGTTAATCCCTTCCTGTGTGTTGTGTGTAGGGGATTAGTTGTGTGTTTGTTGGGGTTTGTCTGTGTTTCTTCCACCTAGGATATGTCTAGGGAAGGCAAGGTCTCAGGCTTCAAGAAGTGTGACTCGTGCTGTCAGAAAATGTCTCTAACAGACGGTCACACTTCTTGTGTTTATTGCCTGGGGCCTTTGCACCTGCAGGACTCCTGTGCTTTGTGTCACTCCTTTAGCCAGAGAGTCCTGCAGGAAAGGAGGAACAAACTTATCCTCCGTGGCTTACTTAAGCCAGAAGGTTCTCCCTCGAAGGCAGGGTCTGGGAAACCTTCTAAGCCACCGAAGGCTCAGGCTTCAGTATCTAAGCCTCCTCCGGTGGCTCCGGCCCGTCGGAGCGAGATCGGCCCGCTGGAACCGATGTATCTGCCTCGAAGGTAGTGGGTTCGGTGCCGGCTGGCTCCGATACCTTATCTACTGTAGCCTTGTCGGCTCCGGCTGGAGCTGACACTTTATCCAGCATCGGAGCCGAGAAACCTTCGGCTCCATCTGGAGCTCAGGGGACTTCGGCTCCGATGGCTCCGTCCCGGAAGAGATCTCGGTCCCCTTCGTTACTGAGTATCCACTCTGCTCCGGGGTCTCCTCTTTTGTCGGAGCGGAGCCATCGGAGCCGATCTTCGAGATCTTCCAGGCTGTCTGACCACGACTTGGAGAGGGTGGTAAGCAGGCTGTTGAAGTCTCAGGCACTGGCCCAAATGCTCCATAGCCCGTCTCATCAGACGTCAGCTATAGCCTCACCCCTTGAACTTCCTCCTCCGACTCCACATCGCAGTTCGGAGCCGGAGCTTCTCGGGACAGCGACTGTTTCGGTGCCGGAGCCGATACATCCTTCGGCTCAGTCATCCTCTGCTCCGATCTCCTCCTTGAGACCTTCCTTGGAGGAATCCGGTCGTCGGGTTTCCACTGTTGGCTCCGAGGGGGCTAGTGGCATCGGACCCTTGTCCGACCCCGCTCTCCCTCTCGGGGCGTCGGCTTTGGTAAGCTCGGCGCCGACATCGGCCTCGGAGCCTTCCCTCTCACTGGAGCCGGGCATTCCTGTTTCCTCGGAGCGGGGATATTCCGGTCTCCCGGGGAGGGGAGCCTTTGAGGTGATGAGGAGTGTCCTGGCCTCTGAGCCTGGTCAACGGTCCATCCCTCTAGCTCCTCCCTCATCAGTGCCTGCAGATGCCTCTTGCCAGCCTCTTGCTCTCAGGCCCAGGGATCCATCGCCCCAGGTTTCCCCATTGGGAATTTCCTCCTCTTCTGAGGTTTCTCCTGATCCTGCAGGGGAACCCCCTCGGAAGAGGACGTGTAAGAGGAAACACACAGACTCCCCTGAGTCTACTACATCTGATACCGACTTAGATGAGTCGGAGGGTTCCCACGGTCCCCTCTGAGGATGTCTCCTTTTCAGACATCCTTGAGCTCCTCAAACAGAGGGGGAATTGGCCCTCTATTGATCCCTCCGAGGATGAGTCTGTATGCCTGGAGGCTTTTGGATCCCGACCCTCCACCTCCTGGGTGTCTCCGCCTTTCGACCCACTGATGCAGGTAGTGGCTCGGAAGGCGTGGGCGGCTCCAGATTCTGTGGAACCTGTCCCCAGGAGACCATCCAAATTCATCACGGCCCCTTCGGACAAACAGTTCCTTTCCAAGGGTGTCTCTGTGGATGCTATGGTTGTGGCGGCGGCCACTAAGAAGGAACTGGCGGATCCTTCAGTACCTGTCCATCCTCCTAACAAGGATTCTAGGACCATGGACAGGTATGGAAAGCGGATGTTTTCTTCAGCGACCTTTGCTATGCGTTCGCTGAATTATCTTTGTCACTTCACCAGGCTTCAACGAGATGTTCTCAAGGAACTGGGTGAAGTAGTCCAGGATCCTTCTGCTGCTGGGGCTCAGGAAAAGATTGCCTCGCAGCTAGCAATCCTGAATTCCATATCTAACTCCTCCATGCGGCTCATATCCTATGCGGCCGATGGGGCGAGCAGGGCCGCAGGCACAGGAGTTGCTCTTAGACGCCAAGCCTGGATGCGGCTTTGTAATTTTGCGGACCCCTTTAAGGCGTCCTTCACTAATACCCCCTTTGATGGTTCGGCTTTGTTCGGACCTCAGGTGAAGGATACCTTGACCAGGTGTGAGCAGGACGGTAAAACTCTTTCTGCCGTTTGAGTCCAGTTTTCCACTCCTTCTAGACCATACCCCAAGGGTCAGAAGGGGAAGATGTGGTTCCGTAAAGCCCAAGGAGCTACACGGACACACGTGGTCAGTTTACCCCAGAGGCAGAGGGGTAACAATAATAGACGCCCTAGAGGCAGGGGTCCTCAGAACCAGGGCAACAGGGAGTCTCTTCCTGAGAAGCCCTTTCAGCACCCTGAGGTGTTGCCCGACTGTCCACCCTTGGAGGCAGTCGGGAAGGATTTCGCTGTACCCAGTAGCCTGGCAATCCCTATCTCAAGAGATGTGGGTACAGTCGATCATATCCGAGGGTTACAAAATCCCTTCAAAGGTATCCTTACCTCAACAATCCCTCCAGACATCTCACCCGGTCAAAGGGATTTGGCAGAACAGGAGGTTTCAAAGCTCCTAGAAAAAGAGCCGTCCAGACTGTGCCGGCAGACCAGGTAGGATCCGCGTCTACTGAGATTCTTTTGGTCCCCAAAAGGACGGGAGATTGGAGACCAATATTAGACCTGAGCAATCTAAACAGATTTGTCAAGAAGGCAAGATTCGGATGGTCACGCTTCAGTCCATTCTGCCCTTTCTGGGCAAGGACAACTGGATGTGCTCTATAGACCTTCAGGATGCGTACTATCACATAAAGATTCACAGACGCTCCAGAAGGTTTCTCCGCTTCGCTAGGGACCAGTCATTACCAATTCAGAGCACTGCCCTTTGGCCTCACTTCAGCCCCCAGAGTGTTTACCAAATGCATGGCAGTGGTCACAGCTCATCTGAGACGTCAAGGATTCCAGGTGTTTCCCTATTTGGACGACTGGCTCCTCTCCGCCACCACCAAGTGTCAGCTTCTTCAGTCCAGAGACTACACTCTACAGCTTTGCAGGAGTTTGGGAATTTCAGTAAATTTCGAAAAATCTTCTCTGCTGCCTTGCCAATCTATCACCTTTATAGGCGCAGAATTAAACCCCGTCAAAATGTTAGCCAGACTAACAGATCAAAGAATTCTGGACATCCAAAATTGCTCGGCTTCTATTGCAAAGCAACAAGATCAAAGCCAGATTTATACTGAAGGTTCTAGGTCTTATGGCTGCGGCCATTGTTCTTCTACCACTGGCCCGCTTCCACATCCGTCTTCTGCAGTGGATGTTATTCACGCAGTGGTCGTACCACAGTCTCCCGATGAGGCACGAAATCTTGGTAACACAGTCGTGCGAGCTCATCTGAACTGGTGGATATCTTCCCTCTTCTTCATCAGGGCCGACCCTTTATTCCCTCCTCCAGTTGCCACAGTCACTACGGATGCCTCTCTGATCGGGTGGGGGCATTATCAGGGCAGGATGGTCCACGGACGTGGCAACCCATAGAATACCATCTGCACATAAATGTCCTGGAGATGAGAGCAGTGCTTTTAACGTTGCAAGCCCTCAACGACTTTCTTCCCACGGGGACTATTGCAGTACAAACGGACAACATGTCCGTAGTCTGGTACATCAACAAACAGGGCGGGACCAGGTCCTATCCGTTATGTCGAGAAGCTCTCAGACTTTGGCAATGGGCGATCTCTTCTCGACAGTTTCTGATAGCAACGCACATCCCCGGCAGGTCCAACCTGTTAGCGGACAGGCTGAGCAGATCCATTCTGATGCCTCACGAGTGGTCTCTCAATCAATCTGTAGTGGATCAGATTTTTCTGAAGTGGGGCACTCCTTGTTGCGATCTTTTTGCTACTCCTCAAAACAACAAGTGCCCCGATTTCTTCACTCTCTTTCCCTTCCAGGCCAACCCTGAGAGACTCTCTAACCCAGGATTGGCCCCGGGACTTCTGCACGCTTTTCCTCCTTTCCCTTGATTCCACAAGTCATTCAGAAAGCCACCGTTTTGAGAGCCAAGTTGATCCTCATTGCCCCTTATTGGCCTCGACAAATTTGGTTTCCGTCTCTGCATCGTCACCTTTTGGTGCAGCCCTGGCATCTGGACCCAGTTCCGGATCTCTTGATCCACCAGTCGGGTCAGCAGCACCGGGCCATTCATTCTCTCAACCTCACTGCTTGGTTGCTCCACTTCCTACCCTAGCCAGGCTACCGATGATTTCGGACTCAGAGACATTTTAGTGTCTTCCTTGAAGTCGTCCACTAGGACTGTTTATGCTAGCAAGTGGCAACGTTTTTCTCTTTGGGCAAATTCCAAAAATATTGACCCCTTTACTGCTCCTGTACATTCGGTTTTAGATTTCCTAGCGGAGGTTTTTCATTCAGGATCCTCGTCATCTACAGTCAAAGTACAACTGGCTGCTATTTCCAAGTATCATGTTGGCTTGCATGACAATAACATTATGTCTCATAGGTTATGCAAGGCCTTTCTGAGAGGAGTTTTTCTCCTAAAACCACCTATAAAGCATCCTCCTCCGCAATGGGATCTAAACTTAATGTTAGCATCCTTGATACTACCTCCCTTCGAACCGTCTGCTTCATGTTCTTTGAAGTTATTGACCTGGAAAACTATATTTTTACTGGCTGTCACTTCTGCAAGAAGGGTTTCCGAGATTCAAGCTCTCTGCATTCGTTCTCCTTACTTGGTTTTTCATAAGGACAGGGTATCATTAAGAACTAACCCTTCCTTTCTCCCCAAAGTCGTATCTCACAACAACATTAACCAATCTATAGACCTACCAGTCTTTTTCCCAAACTATTCCGACAGAGCTGAACAGAAACTGCATTTTTTGGATGTCCATCGTCAGCTCAGGTACTATTTGCATAGAACTAAACAATTCAGAAAATCGGACCAATTATTTGTCTCCTATGCAGAAAACAGGATAGGTCTTCCAGTATCTAAAGTGACCTTATCCAGATGGTTGACTTCCACTATTTCCTATGAGTACTTTCTCAGAGGCAAACAGCTATCTTCTAAGCCAAAAGCACACTCAACCAGGAGTCTATCCACTTCTGCAGCTTTTCAGGATAGACTACCCATTGATACCATTTGTGCAGCAGCTACTTGGGCTACTCCCCATACCTTTGTCTCTCATTACAAGTTGGACTTGGCCTCCAGAGATAGGGCCAGTTTTGGTTCCACAGTTCTCAAGAGTCTGTTCCATTGAGCCACCCGGGATACAGGTGCTAGGGACGCGGTCCCATCCAGCAAGAATGGCGAGATTGACAACTTAACATTTAGAAGTTATGTACCTACCATAACGTTCCATGTTAGTTGTCTTCTCTCGCCTTCTTTCTGCCCTCCCTCCTTCCCCCTGGCCTGGACAGATCTTGAACAGTTCCTATTAGGTTGTTTCCTCCGGAGCCTTCATATGAGGACTTCTATTAGGAACTTGTGTTCCTAATTATGTTAGGATAGTCTTTAGCAGGGTAGGTTAGCTACCAAACGAGATCTGAGGTAGTTCCGCCTTGCATCATGGGATATAGGGTTGCCTCGAGCTGGTAAAAGGAGTTCCTAAGCTAAAGCAAGTGCCGAGTCGGAGCCGAGGATCGGCTCCGAACCCATCCAGCAAGAAAGAAGGCGAGAGAAGACAACTAACATGGAACGTTATGGTAGGTACATAACTTCTAATTTTCTTCAGAAGGTGTTCCATTACCCAATAAGACAAAAGCCCATTTGTCCATAGCAGTTGCTACTTCTCTGTCTTTGTTTGGTCATACTTCCTTGGATGACATGCAGCAGCCACTTGGTCTGCCACTTATCTCCTTGTAGCTCATTACAAGTTGGGATATTCAGTATCCAGGAGATATTTTGGATCAACCATTTTGTGCTATGTTCTGTACTAAAACCACACAACTGTCTGTCTGATCCCGTCCCACAGGTTGAGATGGGACGGGAAAGACCACATAAGATATGAAAGTTTTATATAATTACGATAATGCTACATCCGTGCTGTCTTCTTCCTTCCATGACAACCATCCTTCCCTCCATTCTTCCTTCCAAATTGTCACTGATATTTTGTGGCTCAAGGTAGGCCTTACAGGTCAGCCTGATATCTGATTCTGAGACCTTGTTGGTTTGTTTCTTTCTCGCTGATTTTTTTTTGCAGATTTATCTTTTGAAGGGGAATTTTGGACATAACTCTGGTGTACTAGGGCACACTCAGAGTAGACTTGCATAGGCAAGGCTTTACGGGAGAGGAGGTGGCTCTTTGGAGCTTGAAGATTCTGAGTTGTTGGCCTAAGATCTGTACACAGATTGAGACTGATGGAAGAAGACTTCATGGATTTAGCATTCTAGTAAGTACATAACTTTTTTATATGTTGTGATGTCCTCTGCATTCCTCCTCATGATAGGGTCTGTTCAGTTCGGCCACATTCTCCAGCCTTAGATCTGACTCTCGAGCTTCTCTCTCTTACCCATAACTCACTACAACCCGCCCAAGCACCCCAGATCTCATTTGCTGCTTTAGAGTCTGGACGTGGAACTCTATGATCTCAAGCTGTGGTCACTAATTCAGTCACTAATTTCATCTCTTAAGTGCAAGAATTTCCTTAATTCTTTCATTTCCCCTTCTCATTGGCTCTGTAAGTGACATCCTCTCTCTTCCCAGTTAGATTACGTGTCTGTGTCTCTCTCTGTCTCTCTCTCTCTTAGAATGTTGGTTTGTTTTTGTTGTGCTTTTGGGCCAATTCTGGCTGTGTCATGTCTGGCAAACCCTCCTCAGGGTTCAAACGTTGCACATCTTGTGGGCAACAGATCCCCAATAAAGATGCCCACAAGGAGTGCGTATATTGTTTAGATGCAGATCACGTGAAAGCTGATTGTGAAGTTCGTGCATCTTTGTCTGCGACCGCTCACGGATATACATAATAAATTCATCCTTAAGGGGTCTTCCATCTTCAGCTCCTGAGGCTCAGACCCCCTCTTTGGCTTTTGCTTCTTCTAAAAGAAGCAAAAAAAGAGGTCTCGCCCTGCCTTTCAGAGAACCGAAGCCCAAAACTAAGATAACTTTGGATTCAAGCTTGGAGTGAGTCTCCTAGCCATTCTGTAAAGTCCAGACACTCCTGAACCCCATCGTTGGCTTCTTCCAGGTCCTCTAGAATCTGGTCCGAGGCAGAAATGGACAGGATGATGAGATTCCTCAAGGCCCAGATTCAGATGGGGGTAGTGTCGGCTCCATCCCGTATTGGATCTGTGAGCTACCTGGGCCATACCATCAGGACTCCTTCTTTGATCTGACCCTGGGCTTTGGAGTTATGGGTTTCAGAACTCCCGAGTGTGTCTGGTTTGGTACTGGGGAAACCACCTTCATCAACACAAGTGGTACCCCTGATCAGCTCCGTTCCTGTTCTCTCAGAGCAGAGTGTATCTCTGAGCCAAGGTGTAGGTGCCAGGTCTGGGGGAGTGGGATTGGCTCCATCCTTGTCAGAGCCGTCCCTTCCTTAGATCCCTCGAGTTTGGGTCTGATTCACTCTGGAGGTCGTGGATCTGGTGCGAGTCCTAGTCACTTGCCCTTCATGGGTTTGGCTTTGGGGGAGAAAGAGAGGGCCTCCCCTGATCTGTTGGCTTTTTCAGGTAATGGAGAGGGTTTTCTCCTGAGGCGAAGAACTGTCACCTCATGTACTGTAGCTCACCCTTGTACCCCCTTTGAGTCGGGGCCTTGAGCCCATTCATCCTGTCCTGAGCCAACCTGCCCAGGAGGGAATCCCTTCTTCCGACACTTCCCCAGAGTAGCCTCCTGAGGAAGTCCCCCCCCCCCAGAAGAATATGTGCAAAAGGAGGCACATTGTCTTTGATTAATGTGTTCTTCGTGTTTCACTGTTGCAGTCATTACATTTGGGTTATCTGCTTGCAGGTAGTCCTCAATCGGCCTGATTAACAAAGTCTTGGGTCCTGCATCGGTTGCTGTCCCTTCTTCCATGACGTCAGGTCGTCAGGGGTATAAAACATGCAGCCGACGCCATTACATCAGTCTTTCTTGCCGTACAGTGCCTGAAGCAGTTCGCAAGTGCCAGTCGGCCGACTCCTAAAATTTTTGTTTTCGAGTTTCAGAAACGAAGTCTTCAACTAAAGCTAAGTACCTAGTTGGGGAAACTTTTTTTTTCTTGCTCCTTACCGATGTCAGTAAAAGTTAATAATTGCATTACTTGTGGAAAGCAAATGCCTCAAAGATTTTAATTCGTACTGTATTCCTTGCCTAGGCCCTGACCACAATGTAGCTTGCTGTCGGTTTTGTGCTATATTTAATCAGCACACTATCCGTCGTCTGTATATTTTTGTCTCTATATTTCGGTTCTTAGTTTAATTATCCAGAAATGTCATCGGTTAGCCATCCGACTACCGGGATTCCGAAAAAATGCAAAGATAAAGACAGAGACAGGCCGCCGAGGTCCAAAACTGCCGATGACGCTTCTCCTAAGCCAGTCGCCAGTTCGCCGGTACTCAGTGAGGCGCTTTCGCAGCCTCTGATACCCGCTGCTACTTATTTCGCAGGCCTCTACTGAGACCCATTCGGAGTCCGGTATGCCACGAGATGCTTCAACTATGGAACCCCGCAAATGTCTCTACCTTGGATGGGTCCGGAACCGCTGTGCAGGCACCGGCTTCTGAGGGTGTATTCAGGCCTACGGACTTACATATTAAACGGACGCCTCCTTCTTTACTTGGGCCTAAATCTCGAACCATGCCTAAAAAAACGACACCCAGGCTACATGCTCAGGCCTCTATGCCTAAAAAACAAATTATAAGAATGGCTGAAGATCTAATAACTCTAATCAGGGGTAGCCCCCCCCCCAAGAGGCGTAGGACTGAAGTTGATTATGACCAGGATGTGACCAGGATTTTGTTTTTTCTGATTCTTCTGATGATCTGGATTTGCCCTTATCTACTTATGAAGATTCTGACTCAATTCCCACTGCTTCCCCTCCTGAGGATTTTTCTTTTGGGGAAACCTTACGTACTCTAAGGGAGCATTTCCACTGGGAAAGCCAGGATTTTTCTAATTCAAAAAAGAGGCTTAGGGATTTCCTTCTCCTACCTCAGCATAGGCCTTTAGCTATTCCTCCTGTATTAGACAATTTTGATGATGCTTTTTCGGAATCTAGTTTGGCCCCTGATTCCTTGCCTCCTGCTCCCAGAAAACCTGACAGATACTGCAGTGTCCCTGAGTCCCACAAGTTCCTTTTTAAAAATCCTATTGCAGATCCAGAGACCGTTTCACAGGGGCCCAAGGGCATTAAGGGTGCTTCTGCTAAAAATCTTACCCCTTCTGATAGAGACTCCAGGGCGCTGGATAGATGGGGTAAGAAGGTTTACACTTCCGCAACCTTGGCCATTAAGGCTTTAAACTGCCAGTTTCATATGTTAAAGTATCAGCAACATGTTATTGGACTGCTTAAACAGAAAATTATGTTGATTCCAGACTGTGTGGAAAATAAAGAATTACAGGATTTAATGTATTCTGCTGAACAAGTTGGAAAACATACTTTACAGTGTGGTTTTGATTCATTAGAGGCCTCTTGCAGGGCTGCTGTTACTGGGTCTGTGCTTAAAAGGCATGCTTGGCTTAAGGAGCAATCTTTGCCTGATCATGTTAAGGCTAAATTGTTGGATGCTCCCTTAAATCAGGACTGCCTGTTTGGCAACAAGGCTGAGGAAGTTCTTAAGATGGAAGATAAAGCTAAATCTATGCAAACTGTTAAAGATTTCTTACAAGTTCAGCCTCCTAGATTTAGTAGGCACTGGCCCTTTAAGAATTGGTCCTTTCCAGCCCCTTCCAGGTCTTCTCCAGCCAAACCCAGATACAGCAAAAACCCCAGGTTTCAATCCCAGGGGAGACATAAGGACTAAGCAGTGGGGGGCCTCCACTTCCAAATCTGGGAATAAGACTCCCACCCCCCACCCCCTATGGTAAACGATCTCAATGACTTTTTAAAATTTTCAAGCACTTATCAACTGACTGCCCCTTTGGGGAGAACATTGCTCTTAATGCAAAGAATTAGGAACTCATTACCCAGTACAAATGGGTTTTAAATATAGTGTCCCAGGGATACAAATTTCACTTACACACGTTGCCAACTCCAAGCGGGTGGCAGGACCTACCCCCAAATCAGTGGGTTGAGGCCCAAAAACAAGTACTTTCTCTCTTAAGCATGTGGACTATTCAACTGGTACCAGAAGAGGAAAAGGGACAATGTTTTTACTGGAGACTTTTCCTGGTACCCAGAAAAGACAATTCATGGCGTCCTGTCCTGGATCTGTCTACTCTAAACACCTTTTTGCAGATTCCAAAATTCAAGATGCTTACTCTTCACCAATTACTTCCTATGCTAGGCAAAGATGCCTGGTTGGCAACACTAGATTTAAAAGAAGCATACCTGCACATCCCAATCGGGGAATCCTGCAGAAGGTACCTACGCTTCAAAGCAGGCTATACGCACTATCAGTTCTCTGCACTGCACTTTGCTTATCTACTGCGCCCAGGGTATTCACAAAGTGCCTAGCTCCAGTTATTGCATTTTGCATGCAAGGAAATTTTCAAAATATACCCATACCTGGACGATTGTCTAATTCATGCAGAAAGCCAGGACATACTTTTAAATCGCCTGGCCTTTGTGCAAAGGGTTCTAACTTGTCTGGGGTACACCATAAACGAAAAGAAATCACACCTGGTACCCTGTCAATAAATTGTATTCCTGGGAGCAAGCTTGAATACATCTTCCCAGATGGCTTACCTCATGTCAGAGAAACAAATTCATTTGACAACCTACTTCAAAAACCCTGCTATCTGCAAGACAAATACTGCAAGCTTTGGGGTTCATGGCCTCCTGCATTCTTATAATTCCATATGCAAGATTGTATATGAGGAAACTGCAGTGGTATTTAAAAAGCCTATGGTGTCAACATTCTCAGGATATAGAAGCAATGATTACTGTCAATATAGACCTCTCCCCATAACTACCAGTTGGACAAATTTTGCATAAGGACTCCCCACAAACAAGCCTGGAAAGTGGATGCTCTGTCCTTCAGCTGGAAAAACCAATCAGTCCATTCGCTCTCCAAAGTACTACTAAAAATCAAACAGGACAAACCAAGGATGGTTTTGATTGCTCCAGACTGGCCGTGCCAACACTGGTACGCTCTCCTGCGCAGTGTGTCACGGTTATCCCCATGGCACCTGCCTCAGATTCCTTCCCGTTTGTCTCAGCAGGAAAACCAGATTCTGCACCCACAGCTTCTAACACTGAACCTTGCAGCCTGGCTAATTATATAGTCTTTCCTTTACCATCCCTAAGTAAACCTGTGATGGATATCATTTTAGAGGCAAGGAGGCCCAGTACTAGAAAATCTTATGCTGAAAAATGGAAAAGATTCTCTGCCTGGAACCAGTCTCAAGGGATGAGCACAGCAGCACCCAATTTACTTTAAATTTTACAATACTTAACTGAGGTGCTTCACAGGGGCCTGTCTTTTTTTCCTCCATTAAAATCCATGCCTCAGCCATTTCAGCTCATTATAACACAGAACCTCCCCTCTTCTCTCATCCACTGCTCAAATAGTTCCTCAGAGGGGCCAAAAATTTGAGACCACCCAGGAGAGCTCCAACCCCAGCCTGGAACCTTAACTTTGTTTTGGAGAAACTCACTCTACCTCCTTTCGAGCCAGCTGCTACTGCAGACTTAAAATGTCTTTCTTGGAAAACGGCTTTCTTTTAGCAATCAATTCAGCTAGAATGGTATCTGAATTACAGGCCTTTATGGCAGTGGAGCCTTTCATCATCTTTCATGCGGACAGGGTGTCCTTCAGAACCAATCCATCCTTCATGCCCAAGGTGGTATCCAGTGTGGCTCTTAATCAGTCCATTCATTTGCCAGCCTTCTTTCCCAATCCACAGAACAAAGGGGAAGGGATACTGCATTCCTTAGATGTGCCCAGACAGTTTAGATTCTACTTGGATAGGACTAAACATCCAAAGGAAATCTGAACAACTGCTGGTGGCATTTGCTGCAGGGGCATAGGGGAAGGCTATTTCAAAGCAAACCATTTCTAAATTGATAGGCCATTGCATTAATTTCTGCTATAAGCACCATGGAAAACCTATCCCCCAGGGTATCCGATCTCACTCCACCAGGGCTGCATCTACCTCTACAGCCTTTCTCAGTGGCGTCTCTACCAGAGACATGCTAGAAGCTGCTACCTGGAGTTCTGTACATACTTTCACCAAGCATCATCATTTGCCAATTTTCTCTAAATCCAGAGCTAGCTTTGCCACTGCAGTCTTGCAGGGCCTTATAGCTGGTCCTAATGCTATCTGAATTCCTTCTCCCAACCATAGTTTTGGGAATCTACCCAAATGTAATGACTGCAACAGTGAAACACTAACAAGGATGGGTAATAGGAAATTCACCCCAGGGATCACTTCTGTGGTTCTGCTTGATAGGGGCACAGGAAAATAATTTTTTTGGGTGGCGAAAGCCAGGGTACCTTTCTGGCTAGGCTTTTACAGGCCCTAGGGCCAATAGCCTAGTACCAACCTATGAACATAGTACAGTTGTGTACACTTACCATAAATGTAGATGTTAGAGTGTATTCACTGTTGCAGTCCTAGTTACCCTCCCTCCAGCCCCCTAACTTCTTTTGGCTATACTATGCTTAAAAGCCTTTTTGGTGTATTTGCTTTTTTTGTTGGAGGTATATCATTGTACTTTTATATTTAATTGCTTCCTATTAGGGGGGCACCTGACATCTGGGACTAGAAAAACTGATGTAATGGCGTCGGCTGCATGTTTTATACCCCTGACGTCATGGAAGAAGGGACAGCAACCTACATGGAATCCAAGACTTTGTTAAGCAGATCGACTGAGGGCTACTTGCAAGCAGATAACCCAAATGTAATGACTGCAACAGTGAATACACTCTTAACATCTACATTTATGGTAAGTGTACACAACTGTACTTTCCATTGGGGAGTCAGTGAGTTTGAGGGAGAAGAATCCCACTGATCCCCACCTAAAGATGTCTCCTTTGGAGACCTTCTGAAAATCCTGAAGCAGAAAGGTGGGTGGTCTGCCCAACCTCCTCCTTCTGAGGAATATGTGTTCTTGGCTGCTTTCGTGGCTGGCCTATCTGCATCCTGTTGACCCTCCTTGACGGACAGCCTTGTTGACTTGGCCTCCCACTGGGCATAGAAGGAACCAAATATCAAGCCCATTCCCAAGCACCCTGATAGGTTCTTGGTTCCATCAGCCGACAGACAGCATTGGAGAAAGGGATTTGTAGTTGATGCCATTGTGGTGGCAGCAGCCACTAAAACAGAAGTGGCAGAGGAAACTGCCAATGTCCATCCGCCGTTCTTGGTTCCATCAGCCGACAGACAGCATTGGAGAAAGGGTCCTGTAGTTGATGCCATTGTGGTGGCAGCAGCCACTAGAACAGAAGTGGCAGAGGAAACTGCCAATGTCCATCCGCCTAACAAGGAGCTTAGAGCATTGGACAGGATTGGAAAGTCTGTTTATGCCTCAGCCACTTTTGCGCTGCATTTGTTAAATTACCTAGCTCACTTTACCTGGCTGCAAAGAGACCTGATCAAGGAGCTCAACAAACCTTCTCCCAAGCTGGCCACTCTGTTACCAATTGATGAGGCTAATCTCCCATACAGCAAAGGGTACCTCACGAGCTGCCGGTTCAGGACTCTTCCTAAGAAGGCATGCCTGGATGAGGCTATGATTTTTGTGGAGCCTTTAAAGGCATCCTTTGTTAATGCCCCCTTTGATTTTTCACTGTTTGGGCCATCGGTTAGAGATCCTGTCCTTTTTGTTGTGGGTGAGAGTAAGACCCTTTCTACTGTAGGAATCAAAATTTCTATGCCTCAGTGGTCCTTTTTCAGGAAGCAGCATGGATGCAAGAAAATGTGGATGTTCTTCGTGTTTCACTGTTGCAGTCATCACACTTGGGTTATTTGCCTGCAGGTAGCCCTCAGTCAGCCTGAATAACCGAGACTTAGTATTTCTGCGTTGGATGCTGTCACTGATTCCTTGACGTCAGGTCGTCAGGGGTATAAAAACAGGCAGCCGACGCCATTACATAAGTCTTTCTTGCCGAGGAGGAGCCCGAAGCAGTTCGCAAGTGCCAGTCGGCCACTACCTGAATTTTTTGTTTTCGAGTTGAATAATCCTAAAGTCTTCTAAAGCTTAAGTACCCCGTTGGGGATCCTTTTTTCTTGTTCTAACCGATGTCAGAAAAAGTTAATTGTCTTGCCTGTGGAAAGCAAATACCTCTCAGATTTTCATTCTTACTGCATCACCTGTTTAGGCCCAGACCACGACGTCCTTCACTGTTTTGTGCCTTGTTTAATACTCAAACCATTCGTCATCGGGCTCTGTCGCCAAATTCTTTCGCTGTCCATCTCCATATTCTGAAATGGCTTCGGTAAGTCATCAGACTACAGATCTTCCGAAAAAACGTAAGGATAAAAACAGACGGACTGTATAGGTCAAAAACTGCCGACGCTTCCGTTAAGCTAGTCGCAAGTCTGCCGGTACTCTGTGAGGCGCCTTTGCAGCCCCTGATGCCTGCTTCAGTGAATTTGCAGGCCTCTGCTGAAACCCATTCGGAGTCCGGTATGCTACGAGATGCTTTTTCGACTATGGAACCAGCGGATGTCTCTACCTTGGATGGGTCCATAGCCGCTGTGCAGGCACTGGCTTCTGAGGCAGTTTTTTCGCTCTACTGATGTTCGAAACAAACGGACTACTTCATTTTTAATGAAAACTGCTGAGTTTCTTAGGCCTAGAGTACACACTATGCCTGGAAAACCAACGACCAAAGCGCATGCTCGGGTACCCATGCCACAAAAACAAATGCTTAGAGTGGCTGAAGACCTTATTATGCTGGATAGGGTAAGCCAGTCTTCCCCTGCACAGAGACAGAGTCCAATCCCCTTCAGGTTCTACAGACCAGGAGTCCGATTACTCTGACCTTTCTGATTATGAAGACATGCCCTTATCTGCCTATGAGGATTCAGATGCAGAGGAATCCATTCCCTCTGCCTCCCCTCCAGAGGATTTTTCTTTTGGTGTAACCTTGCATACTTTAAGAGGGCATTTCCATTGGGAATGCCAAGGCTATCCTCAGTACAAAAAGAGACTCGGAAAATTTTTAGAGTTGCCTCAACACAGGCCTTTAGCTATACCCCCAGATGTTCATCGTGCATACAGCTGCAGTAATCACAGATGGGTTTTCTGCCGTCAGGCGGTCCCTCGGTCAGCCGAATTCCAAAGTCTTGGTCCGGCGTCGGTTGTAGTCGCTTTCTCTTCTGACGTCAGTGAGGCCAGAGTATATAAGACACAGCCGACGCCATGTTCTTCAGTCTTTTTTGCCGCGTGGTGCCCGAAGCAGAAGCAGTTCGCAAGTGCCGGTCGGCCAGCTCCTGAATTACGAAAATTTTGGAACCGAAGTCTTCATTAAAGCTAAGTACCCTGTTGGGGAAACTTTTCTTGCCTCAGACCGATGTCAGAAAAAGTTAACAATTGTATTTCTTGTGGGAAGCAAATACCGCATAAGGATTTCCATTCCCTCTGCATACCTTGTTTGGGCCCAGACCACGATGTCTCGGGCTGTCGCTTTTGCGCTACCTTCAATAAACGCACTATTAAGCGTCGGGCGGAGTTTGCCCAGCACTACTTTGGTAAAGCTTTTGATTATAAAATGTCGTCGGACACTCCGACTACCGTTTTGTCCAAAAAACACAAGGAAAAGGACCGACACGCAAGGCCCGCGGTCCCCGCCGACACCACGCCAAAACAGGCTACACGTGGTCCGGTTCTCAGCGAGACGCCTTTGCAGTCCCTGACTACCGACGACACTCCTTTGGCGGTGTCCTCTGTACCCGAGACCGCTGGGACCTCGGCCCTTTCCCAGACTACAACCGAAGCCTTTGCTAATGTTGAGCCTACTAATGTGGACAGGTCCACCTCCACCCATGGTGTATTTAGGCCCTCATCTTCTTTTTCTATTAAGGCCTTTACTAAATCCAAAGCAGCCAGGCATCCCACGAGGCCTTTTGCACAGGGGCCATCTCCTGGTCCCATGCCTAAAAAAACAGATGCTTAAAATGGCTGAGGATTTAATTACTCTTATCAGAGGTTCTCAACCCCCTCCAGACAAGAGACCCAAAGTGGAGGAAGATTCTCCCTCTTCGGATCAGGGATCCATTTTATCAGAACATTCTGATGCAGAGGAACACTCTTACTCTCCTTTTGAGGATTCGGATGCAGAACAGTTCATTCCTTCTGTATCCCCTCCTGAGGATTTTTCCTTTGGGGAAACCTTGCACACCTTGAGGGAACACTTCCATTGGGAAGGCCAAGACTTTTCAGATTCCAAGAAAAGACTTAGGGAATTTCTTTTGTTACCTCAACACAGACCTCTGGCTATACCCCCTGTTTTGGACATACTGGATGATGTCTATTCGGAGGCTTGTCTTAACCCGGATTCTCTGCCTCCTGCACCAGTCAAACCTGATAGGTATTACAGAGTACCCAGCTCTCACCAATTTCTCTTCAAAAGCCATAATGCTGACCCTGAAACCATTTCTCAAGGCCCCAAGGGATTGAAGGCCTCCACTGCCAAGATTCCACTTCCTGCAGAAAGGGAATCAAGATCTTTAGAAAGGTGGGGTAAAAAGGTATATACCTCGGCCACCCTAGCCATGAGGGCCTTAAATTGTCAGTTTCATATGCTTAAATATCAACAGTTCCTGTTATCTCAATTAAGGAACAAAATGTCTCAACCTGAACAACCAGATTTAAAGGAGTTACAGGATATGATGCATAGTGCAGAGTAAGTGGGTAAACACACCTTACAATGTGGTTATGATGCCCTAGAGGCCTCAAGTAGAGCGGCTGCTACAGGATCAGTCATTCGCAGACATACCTGGCTTAGGGAACAAAATTTGCCTGATCATGTGAAAGCTAAACTTCTAGATGCTCCTTTACAAAAGGATGTGCTGTTTGGTACTAATGCTGAGGAGATACTACGGAAAATGGAAGAAAAAGCCAAATCTATGCAAACTGTCAAAGCTTTCTTACAGGTCCAACCACCACGTTTTAGCAGAAATTGGCCTTCAAAAAACTGGTCCTTTCCAGCCACTGACAAGCCCCAAAGAGGTAGATACAGACGCACAAGGGGCAGAGGGCAATCACAAGGATCATATAGAGGCCGACAATGGCAAACTCCAGCACCAAGAGGTGGCGAAGACGGTGCTCAACAATACAGAAAGCAAACCCAATGACTCCCTCATTTCCATGCCAAGCATGTCTCAGCTGGCAGCACCTTTGGGAGGGAAACTAGCATTATTTGCAAACAATTGGCATATTGTCACAACAGACAAATGGATCCCGGACATTATAAACAGAGGCTACAAATTTCAATTTCACACTCTTCCAAAAATGAGAGGCATGCCAAACCTGCCACAAAATCAAAGGGCAGAGGCACAACTGCAAATTCCAAAGCTCATAAGCATGAGAGCTATTCAAGAGGTACCTACTCAACAACAAGGTCAAGGTTTTTATTCAAGACTTTTCCTGGTGCCAAGGAAAGGAACCGACTGGAGACCCATTTTGGACTTATCCATCCTAAACACATTTCTACTCGTACCAAAATTCAAGATGCTCACATTACAGCAGCTTCTTCCCATGTTGGGCAAGGAGTTCTGGCTGGTAACATTGGACCTCAAGGAGGCATACCTGCATGTCCCAATCAGACAAAGCTGCAGAAGATACCTCAGATTTCTTGCAGGTTCAATCCACTATCAATTCTCTGCATTGCCCTTTGGCTTATCTACTGCGCCCAGAGTATTTACAAAGTGCCTGGCATCAGTGATTGCCTACTGCAGACTTCAAGGGATACAAATTTACCCTTATCTGGACGACTGCCTGATCCAAGCGGACAGCAAGCACATACGTCTGGAACATCTGACATATGTGACACGATTACTGCTTTCTCTGGGATATACAATCAACAAAGAGAAATCAAGGCTAACACCATCTCAGAAAATAACTTTCCTGGGTGCCAACTTGGACACAAACACCCAGATGGCCTACCTTACGCCAGAAAAACAGGGGCAACTATCTCAGTACTTCAAAATACTAGCAAAAAGTACCAGGCTTACTGCTAGGAAAATCCTGCAGGCTCTGGGATTCATGGCATCTTGCATTCTTTTAATCCCATGTGCAAAGCTGCATATGAGGAAACTTCAATGGTACCTAAAAAACCTATGGTCTCAACACAGTCACAGTTTGGAAACAATATTACCAATAATTCCATGTTTGCAAAAGGAATTTCTATGGTGGGCCCAAGCATGTCAAGCAAACACAGGCCTCCCATTCTGCAAGCCTCAAGCAAAGCAAGTCATCACCACAGACGCCTCAGATTACGCATGGGGGGCGCACATGACGGACAGGTGCATTCAGGGCCCAAAAGGAAAAGCACCTTCACATCAATCAAAAAGAAATGCTAGCAGTAATAAATGCAATTACAGCTTTCAAGGACTTCCTGCATCCAGGACAATTACTGATAAGAACAGACAACACCACAGTAATGTGGTACATAAACAAACAAGGAGGAACACATTCATACCCCTTGTGCAGACTAGCCATGACTCTTTGGAACTTGGCTCTGGAAAGGCAAATCGAACTTCAAGCACAGTACTTGCCAGGATTGGAAAACACACTGGCAGACAATCTAAGCAGAAATATGACAGATCCACACGAATGGAAGTTACATCCTCGGGTGTTTACAGAAATAATCCAAGCATGGGGGAGGCCAGACATAGATCTTTTTGCCTCCCACAGGAATCATCAATTGGAAAAGTTTTGCTCGAGGACCTTTCATCCAAAGGCCTGAAGAGTGGACGCCCTCTCATTCAGTTGGACAGCATGGACAGTTTACGCATTCCCACCTCTGCCTCTTCTGCCCAAGGTGCTTTTGAAAGCAAGAACAGACAAACCGAAGATGATACTGATTGCTCCAGATTGGCCAAGGCAACACTGGTACCCACTCCTGAGGAGCCTAACACATACTCCTCCCTGGTCCCTGCCTCTAATGCCTCTTCTGCTGACTCAGCACAGCTACAAAACTCTTCACAGTCAGCTGAAAACACTCAATCTCGCTGCATGGAAAATTCCTTAACACCACAACAGACCCTACTCTCCAAGGAGGTGCAGGATGTCATTTTGGAGGCCAGAAGGCCATCTACTAGAAAAGCTTACTCCGCAAAATGGAAGCTGTTTTGCTCTTGGAATGAGAACAGAGGCCAGGACCCTAGAAAACTGAACTTGCCTCAGGTACTACAGTATCTAGCTGAGCTGCTGAACAGTGGACTTTCATTTTCTTCCATAAAAATCCATGCCTCAACCATTTCTGCAGAATTCAACACGGATCCTCCTTTGTTTTCTCACCCACTCTTACGACAGTTCCTCAGAGGGGCTAAGAATATAAGGCCACCAAGGAAGCAACCAATACCAGCCTGGGATCTTAATTACATGCTAGAAAAATTAACATTGCCTCCTTTTGAACCAGCTGCCTCAACAGATTTGCAATATTTGTCCTGGAAAACAGCATTCCTTCTGGCTATCACTTCAGCTCATAGGGTTTCTGAACTACAGGCCCTCATGGCGGTGCAGTCCTTTCTCATTTTCCATCAGGACAGGGTTTCCCTTCATACCAACCCATCATTTATGCCTAAAGTGGTATCCAGGGTAGCTTTAAATCAAGCCATACACCTACCTACCTTTTACCCCAATCCTCAAAACAAAGGGGAAAGGCTGCTACACTCTTTAGACATCCATAGGCAGCTACGTTATTATTTGGACAGAACAAAGTCCTTCAGGAAATCAGAACAACTCTTTGTGTCCTATGCTGTAGGGGCTCAAGGGAAGTGGATAGGCCACTGCATACGGTTTTGTTATTCCTATCATGGGAAATCTGTTCCTACAGGTATCAGATCACACTCCACCAGGGCCACAGCTACCTCTACAGCCTTCCTCAGAGGAGTTCCTACCAAAGATATTTTGGAGGCAGCCACTTGGAGTTCTGTACATACCTTCACAAAACACTACCACCTGCCTTTATATTCCAGAACAAGGGCAGGCTTTGCCACTGCTGTTTTGCAGGGCATTCTGGCTCAACCCAGTTCCTCCTAGTACCTACCACCCTGTGCATAGCTTTGGGACTCTACCCATCTGTGATTACTGCAGCTGTATGCACGATGAACATAGTACAGTTTTGTACCTACCATAAATGTAGATGTTCGAGTGCTAATACAGCTGCAGTACAGGTTTCCCTCCCTCCTTCCCCACTTGGTAAAGGCATGGGGCCTAACAACCTCTTCATACTACCTGACTGGGTTATCCTGCTATGTTTTATTTGCTTGCAACCACTGATTTTGGTTTATTTTACATTGCTTGTATTTGCATATATGCATTATTTATGTATTGTCTTCCTTCTGGGGGCACCTGACATCTGGGGCAAGAAAGACTGAAGAACATGGCGTCGGCTGTGTCTTATATACTCTGGCCTCACTGACGTCAGAAGAGAAAGCGACTACAACCGACGCCGGACCAAGACTTTGGAATTCGGCCGACCGAGGGACCGCCTGACGGCAGAAAACCCATCTGTGATTACTGCAGCTGTATTAGCACTCGAACATCTACATTTATGGTAGGTACAAAACTGTACTTTCTGGATGTCGTAGATAATGTTTTCATGGAATCCAGTCTTACTCCAGGCACTTTACCTCCTGTCCCTAGGGAACCAGAGAGGTACTACAGAGTACCTGATACTCAAGTTTCTTTTCAAGAATCCTAGTGGTGACCCAGAGATCATTTCCCAGGGGCCTAAAGGTATTAAGGCTACTGCAGCCAAAAATCCCACCCCTTCAGACAGGGATTCCAGAGCTTTGGACAGATGGGGTAAGAAGGTATATACCTCTGCAACTCTTGCTATCAGGGCATTGAATTGCTAGTTTCACATGCTGAAATACCAGCAACATATGGAAGGTATTAAACAAAAAGTGGTAACTTTTCCTGATTGTGCAGAAAATAAAGAATTGCAGGAACTTATGTACTCTGCAAACCAAGTTAGTAAGCATACTTTGCAGTGTGGCTTTGATGCCCTAGAAGCATCTTACCAGGCAGCTGTCACTGGCTTTCTACTGAGAAGACTTGCTTGGCTGAAGGAGCAGACCTTGCCAGATCATGTCAAATCTAAATTACTAGACACTCCTTTGAATAAGGACTGTTTGTTTGGCACCAAAGCAGAAGAGGTTCTTAAAAAGATGGAAGAAAAAGCTAAATCTATGCAAACTGTTAAGGAATTCGTACAAGTGTAACCCCTTAGATTCAGTAGGCATTGCCCTTCAGAACACTGGCCCTTTCCAGCCCCCTCCAGACCTCATGCAGAGATCTAAGCAATGGAGTGCCCCCACCCCTAAAGCAGGGAGTGGTAAGCCACCTCCTTATGGAAAAAGCTCACAATGACTTCTTCACTCTACTTCCCAGCCCTGCCCAATTGCTTGTGCCCCTAGGAGGAAAACTTGCCCTTCATGCAAAAAACTGGATGTCCATCACTCAGGATCGATGGGTCCTCAACATTGTATCCCAGGGGTACAGTTTTTATTTCCATTCACTGCCAACCCCAAGCGGGTTTCCAGACCTTCCTCCAAATCAATGGGCAGAGGCTCAAAACCAAGTACTTTCCCTGCTCAATATCAGAGCTATTAGGCCTGTTCCAGTAGAACAGAGGGGTCAAGGATTCTACTCCAGACTCTTCCTGGTACCCAGGAAAGAGGGCTCTTGGCACCCAATCCTGGATCTTTCAATTCTCAACAACTTCCTGGTGGTACCAAAGATGCTTACCCTGCAACAGCTTCTCCCTATGTTAGCCAAGGATACCTAGTTAGTCACCCTAGACTTAACAAAAAGCCTATCTGCACATCCCCATAAGGGAGTCATGCAGGAAGTATCTACATTTCAGGACAGGATCTGTGCATTATCAGTTCTCTGCAGTTCTCTTTGGCTTATCTGCTTAGAACAGGATATTCACAAAATGCCTGGCTCCAGCCATTGCATACTGCAGGCAGAGAAATACCCAAATTTACCCGTACTTGGACGACTGCCTGATTCAGGCGGACAGTCAAGAATTGCTGCTTCAGCACCTGCCATTTGTAAAAAGCCTTCTCACTTCATTGGGGTACACCATCAACGAAAAGAAATCACAACTTTTACCCAGTCAAAAGACTTTATTTTTGGGAGCAAGCTTGGACACAGCTTCCCATATGGCATTCCTCACTTCAGAAAAACATATCTGACATGACAGACTACTTCAAACAAATGGCCACCAGAACCCAGTATCTGCAAGAAAAATAATGCAAGCCCTAGGATTCGTGGTCTCGTGTATACTGCTAATTCCATATGCAAGACTGCATATGAGGAATCTTCAATGGTACTTGTCTTTGGTGCCAACATTTTCTTGGCCTGCAAACGGTCATTCCTGTCATACCTTGTCTAAGGACAGAGTTTCTTTGGGGGGCAGAACATGCAACCACAACAAGGGACTGCCTTTTACTCAACCCCACGCTGCCCAGACCCTGACCACAGACTCAGCAGACTATGCATGGGGGGCTCACATGGCTGGCAAATGTATTCAGGCCCCCTGGTGTCCAAGTCAGATTCCTCTGCATATCAACTAAAAAGAGATGCTAGCTGTACAGAATGCCCTGACAGCTTTCATATACCCACTCTTGCCAGGACAGCTGCTGATAAAAACAGACACCACAGTTATGTGGTACATCAACAAGCAGGGGGGAACCCATTCTTACCCACTCTGCAGGTTAGCCATGGCCCTGTGGAACACTGCCTTGGACATCCAAGTCCATCTACAAGCTCAATTCCTGCCAGGCAAACAAAACTCACTGGTAGATGACTTAAGCAGAAATCTCCTAGACCCACATTAGTGGAAATTGGAGCTCAGCACCTTCAACCTTCTAATTCAGAAATGGGGACCCCAGAGGTGGATCTCTTTGCCTCCCCCTACAACCACCAGCTAAGCAAATTCTGCACCAGGAACCCTCATAGCAGGGCCTGGAAAGTGGATGCCCTATCCTTTCAATGGGAAAACCTCTGAATTTATGCCTTTCCCAGTCTTCCCCTTCTCTCAAGAGTATTACTCAAGATAGGCCAAGGACAATTCTGATTGCCCCAGATTGGCCACGCCAGCACTGGTACCCACTCCTGTGCAGCATAACAACGGTGCCACCCTGGCACCTACACGAGACCCCAACCCTGCTTTCTCAGAAGGAGGGACAGCCTTTGCATCCACAATTCCAAACCCTAAATCTTGCAGCCTGGCTTATTCCTTAAATACTTCACCAGCAGCCCTAAGCAAATGGGTGCTGGACGTCATCCTTGAAGCCAGAAGGCCCAGTACAGGGAAAATCCTATGTTGAAAAGTGGAAAAAAGGTATTGTTCTTGGATTCAGTCTAAAGGAAAGGACACAGCACTGCCCTCTTTACCTCTAATCCTGAATTACCTAGTAGAACTACTCCACAGCGGCATATCCTCCTCCTCCTCCATTAAGATCCATGCCTCTGCCATCTCGGCTCATTGCAATACTGAGCCGTCTCTATTCTCTCACCCTCTCATCAAACAGTTCCTGAGAGGGGGCAAACAACTTAAGGCCACCGAGGAGAGCACACACCCATGCTTGGGACCTTAACTTTGTACTGGAAAAGGTCACGCTTCCCCCTTTTGAACCTGCTGCTTCAGCAGAGTTAAAATTCCTCTGCTTCTAGCCATAACTTCAGCTAGAAGTGTCTGAGTTACAAGCACTGATGGCTGTGGAACCCTTCATTATTTTCCATGCTGACAGGATTTCCCTTGGGACTAACCCTTCCTTTATGCCTAACGTGGTGTCAAGTGTGGCTCTCAACCAATCCATCCATTTGCCAACCTTCATTAATCCTCAGAATAAAGGGGAAAGGACCCTGCACTCTTTGGACGTGCACAGACCGCTCAGATTCTACCTTGATAGGACTACCTTTCAGAAAATCTGACCAGTTGCTAGTCAGCTTTGCAACAGGGGCAGAGGGCAAGGCCATTTCAAAACAAACCATTTCCAAATGGATAGCACACTGCATCCATTTCTGCTACAAGCACCATGGAAAACCAAGCCCTCCGGTCGTTGGAACACATTCCACTAGGGCTACATCTACCTCTACAGCATTTCTCAGGGGAGTCCCTACCACGGACATCCTGGAAGCTACTACCTGGAGTTCTGTACACACCTTCACCAAACATTACCACCTGCCTATCTTTTCCAAATCCAGGGCAGGTTTTGCTACAGCAGTCTTGCAAGGCCTACTAGCCAGCCCTAACTGTTCTTGACTGCCTCCACTCTTCCTCAGTTTTGGGAATCAACCCAAGTGTGATGACTGCAACAGTGAAATACGAAGAACATAGTACAGTTGTGTACACTTAACCATAAATGTAGATGTTCGAGTGTATTCGCTGTTGTAGTCCTGGTTTCTCTCCCTCCAGCCCCCTGTTTTTTTTTCTCTCTCTCCTCTCTGTGGCTATTCCTACTGGTATTGGTATTTACTTTTTACTAGTGGTGTTTTCCCCACCATATCCTAGCTCCCTATTTAGGGGCTCCTGACATTTGGGGCAAGAAAAACTGATGTGATGGCATTGGCTGCCTGTTTTTATACCCCTGACCACCTGACATCAAGGAAGAAGCGACCGCATCCAACGCAGAACTACTAAGTCTCTCGTATTCAGGCCGACTGAGGGCTACCTGCAGGCAGATAACCCAACTGTGATGACTGCAACAGTGAATACACTTGAATATCTACATTTATGGTAAGTGTACACAACTGTACTTTCTGTAAATCCCAAGGGCCTTTCCAAAACCTGCGTGAGGCACCCTCTACTAGATGCAGAGGATGAGGGTTTAATGGTAGGCGCTGCCCTAGAGGCAGATGGGGTCCGCAAAACCAGGGCATCAGAAACTCTTCTGACGAGCCCCATCAACACTCCTAAAGCGCTGCCCACCTGTCCATCTCTAGAGGCAGTTGAAGGTCTCAGAAGCTTGGATGTACTTGATTCAAAATCCCTGGGTGCCAAGTCTAATATCCAGAGGCTACTACATTTCCCTTTTTCCGCCCCCCTCCAAACACCAACAAGAAACTCCCCAATGTGCCACCCAGTCAGAGGGGGCTGGCAGCACAGGAAATTCAAAAGCTGCTGCACGGAAGAGTCTTCCAAGAGGTCCCGACTGAAAAAGAGGGTTTAGAACCTTCCTACTTCTTTTTGGTGCCAAAAAAGACAGGGGACCTAAGACCCATACTGGATCTAAGCAAGTTGAATCTCATAAAGAAGTCAAGGTTCCGAATGATTATGATCCAGTCCATTCTGCCACTATTGCGCAAGGATGATTGGATGTGCTCAGTAGGTCTCAAGGATGCGTACTGTCACATCAAATTAAACAGGCAGTCCTGGAGATACCTGCACTTTTGACTGGGAGTCAATCACTTTTCAGTTCAAAGCAGTGCCACCTGGATGTTCACCAAATGCTTGGCAGTCGTAACAGCTCACATGAGACTCAAAGGTATCTGGACGTTTCCATACTTAGACACTTGGCTGCTTACCGCCCCACGAGGCATCAGTTTATCCAAGACAGAGATTACCCGATTCAACTCTCACATTCCCTGGGCATCACTGTAAATCCAGTCTGACTCCTGTGCAGAACTTAAGAATTCATAGGAACACAGTTGAACACAAGGGATCAGATAGTTTCTCTTCCCTTACATGCATAACAACACTGAGGAATCCAGTCCGGGAATTACTATCTCACCACCACCCCCACGCCCACCCACCCCTGCCTGGCTAGTCTTACAAGTCCTAGGAACTGTCTCTGCAGCAGTTTTGTTGGTCCCTCTAGCAAGGTTTTTCATGCAAATTCTTCAGTGGACATTAGCAGTACAATGGTCCATTCTCTACCAGCATCTATCCCTTACCTTCAACTTGACACCAGTCTGCAAATGCCACATCCACTGGTGGATTCAGTTGGACAATTTTATTTTAGGCGGACCCTTCTCAACTACCACTCCAGTAGCCACAGTGACACCAGATGCTTCCCAGTTGGGCTGGAGGGGCATTACAAGGGGAAGATGGTCCAAGGCATGTGGTCCCTCATGGAGACAAGGTTGCATATTAATGTTCTCTAGATATGAGCAGTTCTAACATTACAAGCCTTTCAGGACACTTTCCCTTTGGGTACTGTTGCAGCTCACGCCGACAACATGTCTGTAGTCTGGTACATCAGCAAGCAAGGAAGAACCTGATTTTCTTCGTGTTTCACTGTTGCAGTCATTACATTTGGGTAATCTGCTGGCAAGTTGCCCTCAGTCGGCCTGATTAACAGTTTTGGTTCCTGTCACTTCTTCCATGACGTCAGGTCGTCAGGGGTATAAAACATGCAGCTGATGCCATTACATCAGTCTTTCTTGCCGCGCGGTGCCCGAAGCAGAAGCAGTTCGCAAGTGCCGGTCGGCCGACTCCTGAAATTTTCATTTTCGAGTTTTAGAACCAAAGTCTTCAACTAAAAAGCTAAGTACCCCGTTGGGGAAAAGTTTTTTTGCTCCTTACCGATGTCAGTAAAAGTTAATAATTGCATTACTTGTGGGAAGCAAATACCTCATAAGGATTTCCATTTGTACTGGTATTCCTTGCCTAGGCCCTGACCACAAAGTACCTTGCTGTTGGTTTTGTGCTTTATTTAATCAGCGCACTATCCGTCATCGGTACATTTTTGCTTCTAAATATTTCGTTTCTGTGTTTAATTATCCAGAAATGATGTCTGTTAGCAATCCGACTACCGGAATATGAAAAAATGCAAAGAAAAGACAAGAGACAGGCCATTGAGGTCCAAAACTGCTGATGACGCTTCTCCTAAGCCAGTCGCCTGTTCGCCGGTACTCAGTGAGGTGCTTTAGCAGCCCCTGATACCCACTACTGATTCCCAGGCCTCTACTGAGACCCATTCGGAGTCTGGTATGCCGCAAGATGCTTCAGCTATGGAACCCGCGAATGTCTCTACCGTGGATGGGTCCGGAGCCGCTGTGCAGGCACTGGCATCTGAGGGTGTATTCAGGCCTACAGATTTGTATATTAAACCAACACCACCTTCACTATTAAGGTCAAAATCTCGATCTATGTCTAAAATGCCTAGGCCACATGTTCAGGCCCCTATGCCTAAAAAACAAATGATCGAAATGGCTGAAGATTTATTTACTCTAATAATGGGTAGACAACCCCCCCCCCCCTTTCTAAGAGGCCTAGGGCTGACCTTGACTATGAATCTTCTGAACAGGACTCTGTTTCTTCTGACTTTTCTAATGAACAGGATTTGTCCATAGCTACTTATGAGGTTTCTGATGCAGAGGATTCCATTCCTCCTGCTTCTCCCCCTGAGGATTTTTCATTTGGGGAAACTTTACATACCAGGACTCTGTTTCTTCTGACTTTTCTAATGAACAGGATTTGTCCATAGCTACTTATGAGGTTTCTGATGCAGAGGATTCCATTCCTCCTGCTTCTCCCCCTGAGGATTTTTCATTTGGGGAAACTTTACATACCTTAAGGGAACATTTCAACTGGGAAAGTCAGGAATTTTCTGAATCCAAAAAGAAGCTTAGGGATTTTCTTCTTCCTCAGCATAGGCCTTTGGCTATACCTCCTGTACTAAACATTGTTGATTGATGTGATGTTCATCGTGTTTCACTGTTGCAGTCATTACACTTGGGTTATCCTGCTGGCAGGCTACCCGCAGTCGGCCAGAGTTCCAAAGTCTAGGTCCGGCGTCGGTTGCTGTCGCCTCTTCCCTGACGTCAGTGCGCCAGGGGTATAAAAGATGCAACCAATGCCATTTTCTTCAGTCTTTCTTGCCGTGCGGTGCCCGAAGCAAAAGCAGTTTGCAAGTGCCGGTCGGCTGACTCCTGAGATTTTCAAAATTGAGTTTCAGAACCGAAGTCTTCAATAAAGTTAAGTACCCCGTTGGGGAAACTTTTTCTTGCTCCAGACCGATGTCAGTAAAAGTTAATAATTGTATTTCTTGTGGGAAGCAAATACCTCATAAGGACTTTCACTCTTACTGTATTTCTTGCCTAGGCCCTGACCACGACGTTACTAGTTGTCGGTTTTGTGCTAGATTCAACAAACGCACTATTAAACGTCGGTTTGATTTTGCTTTACATTATTTTGGCCGAAGGTTTAATTACATAATGCAGTCGGAATAACCGGCGACCGGAATTTATAAAAAACGCAAAGACAAAGAAAAGGACAGGCATCCGAGGTCCAAAACAGACGAATCCTCTTCTAGGCCAGTCGCTGGTTCTCAGTGAGGCGCTTATGCAGCCCCTGACACCCGCTACCTCAGAGCCACAGGCCGTATCCGACAGCCACGTGGAGACACCGAGGCCTGTGGAAACTATTTCATCAGATGGGTCCGGAGCCACTGAGCAGGCATCGGCTTCTGAGGGTGTTTTCAGACCTTCACAGCTTACAATTAAGCCCACTACAGCAGCCAAGGCAGTCAAAAACACCATTAAAGACAAGGAAACGAGTACAGCATTCTCCTGAACAGTCATCCATGCCAAAGAAACATGCTTAAAATGGCCGAAGACCTAATTACTTTAATCAGGGGTTCCCATCCCCCTCCTGACAAAAGGCCTAGGCAAGACACTGACTACAATTCCTCTGACCAGGTTTCTGTTACCTCTGATTCTTCTTCTGATCAGGGATATTCTCTCCCTCAATATGAGGACTCTGATGCAGAAGAGTCTATACCTTCAGCCTCTCCACCTGAGGATTATTCTTTTGGGGAAACCCTGCACACCATGAGGGAGCATTTCCATTGGGAGAGCCAGGATTATTCAGAATCCAAGAAAAGGCTCAGAGACTTTCTTTTATTGCCTCAGCACAGGCCCCTGGCTATTCCCCCTGTGCTTGATATTGTTGATGATGTTTTCTCTGAGTCCAGTCTGTCTCGATTCTTTACCCCCTGCACCAGTCAAGCCAGACGGGTACTGCAAGGGTCCCTGACTCTCATAAATTTCTTTACAAAAACCCTGCTGCAGATCCAGAAACAATTTCTCAGGGTCCTAAAGGGGTTAAGGCTTCCACTGCTAAAAATCCTGTCCCCTCAGATAGGGATTCCAGAGCTCTGGACAGATGGGGGAGAAAAGTTTACACTTCTGCTACTTTAGCTGTAAGGGCTTTAAATTGCCAGTTTCACATTCTTAAATATCGACAGTACCTCATGTCCTTGTTACAACAGAAAATGGTTTCAAACTCAAAGTCCTGACAGTAAGGAAATGCAGGATTTATTGCATGCAGCTGAACAAGTGGGAAAGCATACTCTACAATGTGGTTTTGATTCATTAGAGGCTTCTTGTAGAGCCGCAGTTACAGACGCTGTTATTCGAAGGCATGCTTTGTTGAAAGAACAAAGTTTACCTGAACATGTTAAAGTAAAATTATTGGATGCTCCACTACAGCATGATACTTTGTTTGGTGTTAAGGCAGAAGAGGTGTTGAAAATGGAGGATAAAGCAAAATCAATGCAGACAGTAAAGGATTTCTTACAGGTTCAACCACCTAGGTTTAGCAGAAACTGGCCTTCAAAAAATTGGTCCTTTCCGGTGTCAGACAGGCCACAAAGAGGCAGATACAGACGCCCAAGAGGCAGATTTCAGCCACAAGGCTCTTGCAGACCTAAACAATGGGGTGCTTCAACCCCCAAAGGAGGAGAAGACAAATCACAACCTTATAGGAAACAGTCCCAATGACTTCCCTCTACAGATGCCAAGCACTTACCTTTTGCCAGCACACCTAGGGGGAAAGCTAGCACTTTTCTCGAAAAATTGGCACATAATCACCCAGGACAAATGGGTACTGAATATTGTTTCTCAGGGTTACAGGTTCCACTTTCACACTCTTCCAAAATCAAAAGGTATGCTGGACCTGCCACAAAAACCAATGGGCAGAGGCACAAAAACAAATTGCTGCTCTCATGGACATGGGAGCTATTCAAAGAGTACCACAGCAAGAACAGGGGCAAGGATTTTACTTTTCTTAGTACCCAGAAAGGACAAAGCCTGGAGACCAATACTGGACCTGTCAATCCTAAATACTTTCCTGGATGTTCCAAAATTCAAAATGTTAACACTACAGCAACTTCTACCCATGCTGGGCAAGAAGGCTTGGCTAGTTACTTTGGACCTCAAGGAGGCATACCTGCATGTCCCAATCAGACAATCTTGCAGAAGATACCTCAGATTCATAGCAGGCTCAATGCATTACCAATTCTCTGCACTGCCCTTTGGCTTATCTGTTGCACCCAGGGTCTTCACAAAATGCCTGGCACCAGTAATTGCATTTTGCAGACAAAAATAATTCAAATATATACCTACTTGGATGAGTTATTCAAGCAGAGAGCAAGGACATTCTTCTAAAACATCTGGCATTTGTAAAAATATTACTAATTTGCCTAGGGTACACAGTAAACAAAAATAAATCAAAACTAGTGCCCTCTCAAGAGATAATATTCCTGGGTGCAAGCTTAAATACAACTGCCCAGATGGCTTATCTCATGCCAGACAAACAAAGGCAACTGACTCATTACTTTCAAATGATGGCAACAAAGACCCAGCTCCCTGCAGGAAAAATTCTGCAGGCCCTGGGCTTCATGGCGTCCTGCATTCTACTAATTCCATATGCAAGACTGCATATGAGGAAACTACAATGGTATCTAAAAAGTGTTTGTACTCAACATTGCCACAGCCTGGAGACAATCCTAACTTTAATTCCCTGCCTACAACAGGAGTTTTGATGGTGGTCCCAGGCCTGTCACCACAACAATGGACAGCCTTTCACCTTGCCCACAGCCAGGCAGACAATAACAACAGATGCATCAGACTATGCCTGGGGAGCACACATGGCAGGAAAATGTATTCAGGGCACATGGCCCACAAGCCAAATACATCTACATATCAATCAAAAAGAGATGCTAGCTATTCAGAATGCCCTGACGGCCTTCAAGGATTTACTCCATCACAACTACTGATCAGGATGGACAATACTACAGTCATGTGGTACATAAACAAGCAGGGAGGCACACATTCCTACCCCCTCTGCAGACAAGCCATGACTTTGGAACACAGCATTGACTTATCAAGTACACCTGCAAACACAATTCGTGCCAGGAAAGAACAATACTCTGGCAGCCAACTAAGCAGAAACCTTACGGATCCCCACGAATGGAAACTGGATCCACTAGTCTTCAGCATGATAAAGGAGTGGCGATGCCCAGACCTAGATCTATTTGCCTCCCCTCACAACTGCCAACTACAGAAATTCTGCACAAGGACTTGTCACAAGCAAGCATGGAAAGTAGATGCTCTATCATTCAGCTGGAAAAGTCTAACCGTATATGCCTTACCTCCTCTGCCTCTCCCCCCCAAGGTACTCCTAAAGGTCAGACAAGAGAAGCCAAGAATGATCCTGATTGCCCCAGACTGGCCACGCCAGCACTGGTACCCAATCCTAAAACACTTGTCTCAAGGCCCAGCCTGGACACTGCATCTTATTCCTCACTTACTGACCCAGCGAAACAATCAGATTCTGCACAGCCAACTCGGGACCTTAAATCTGGCAGCAAGGCGGATAATGTAACCATTCAAAACACTCCTCTCTCTAAAGCAGTGATGGATGTTATTTTGGAGGCCAGGAGGCCCAGTACCAGAAAATCTTATGCAGACAAATGGAAAAGATTCTGTGCTTGGAACCAGGCACAAGGACTTGACACATCTGTACCAAATATTCCTCAGATTTTACAATACCTAACTGAGATGCTGGACATAGGCCTATCCTTTTCATCAGTTAAAATTCATGCCTCAGCCATTTCAGCTCATTACAATACGGAACCTCCTATTTTTTCCCATCCATTGATAAGGCAGTACCTCAGAGGGGCCAAAAACATAAGACCTCCAAGGAGAGCCCCAATACCTGCATGGGACCTCAATTATGTCTTGGAAAAAGTCACACTGCCGCCTTTTTAGCCAGCCAATACAGCTGATATAAAGTTTTTATCTTGGAAAACAGCTCTGCTCCTAGCAATAACCTCTGCAAGATGAGTTTCACAGTTACAGGCACTCATGGCTGTGGAACCTTTCATCATTTTTCACCCAGACAGGGTTTCTCTAAGAACGAACCCTACATTTATGCCTAAGGTAGTGTCCAGTGTGGCCCTCAACCAAACTATTCATCTGCCTACCTTTTATCCAAACCCACAGAATAAGGGTGAGAGACTTCTGCATTCTTTGGACATACAGACAACTACGCTTCTACTTGGACAGAACTAAAGCTTTCAGAAAAACTGAGCACCTTCTAGTGACATATGCTGCAGCGTCTCAAGGAAAGCCCATCTCAAAACAGACCATTTCAAAATGGATAGGCCACTGCATTCGTTTCTGCTACTCACAACATGGCAAATCAGTGCCCAAGGCCATTAGACCTCATTCTACCAGGGCAGCAGCCACTTCAGCAGCCTTTCTCAGAAGAGTACCAACCAAAGACATTTTAGAGGCTGCAACTTGGAGTTCAGTGCACACTTTTACAAAGCACTACCATTTACCTCTCTACTCTAAATCCAGAGCAGGCTTTGCCACTGTAGTTTTGCAAGGCCTTATAGCCTCTCCTAATCCTCTTTAGAACCAGCCACCCAGCCTTAGCTTTGGGATTCAACCCAAGAGTAATGACTGCAACACTGAAACACGAACATAGTACAGTTGTGTACCTACCATAAATGTAGATGTTAGAGTGTATTCACTGTTGCAGTCCAGGTTACCCACCCTCCATCCCCCTCTTTGCTGGGACTTGCCTATACTTCTCTATCTTATACAACCTATGTGGTGTCTTTGCTTGTAGATGAAGGAAATGTTTATTTACTGCATGCATAATTAGTGGCATAATATTTTTAGCCTATTTTGGGGGCACCTGACATCTGGGGTAAGAAAAACTGAAGTAAATGGCGTCTGCTGCATCTTTTATACCCCTGGCGCACTCACGTAAGGGAAGAGGCGACAGTAACAGATGCCGGACCTAGACTTAGGAATTCTGGCCGACCGCGGGTCGCCTGCCAGCAGGATAACCCAAGAGTAATGACTGCAACAGTGAATACACTCTTAACATCTACATTTATGGTAGGTACACAACTGTACTTTGCGGACCCTGAAACCATTTCTCAGGGGCCCAAGGGTATTAAGGCTTCTACTGCTAAAAATCCTACCCCTTCTGATAGAGATTCCAGGGTGCTGGATAGATGGGGTAAAAAGGTTTATACTTCTGCAACCTTGGCAGTCAGGGCTTTAAACTGTCAATTCCATATGCTAAAATATTAACAGCATATCATGGAGCTGCTTAAACAGAAAATTATGTTGATTTCTGATTGTGTGGAAAATAAAGATTTACAAGATTTATTGCATTCAGCTGAACAAGTTGGAAAACATACTCTGCAATGTGGTTTTGAATCTTTGGAGGCCTCCTGCAGGGCTGCTGTTACTGGGTCTGTGCTTAGAAGACATGCTTGGCTTAAGGAGCAATCTTTGCCTGATCATGTTAAAGCAAAATTGTTGGATGGTCCTTTGCAGCAGAACCATCAGTTTGGCAATAAGGCTGAAGAAGTTCTAAAAAAGATGGAAGGTAAAGCTAAATCTATGCAAACTATGAAAGATTTTTTACAAGTACAACCTCCAAGATTTAGTAGGCACTGGCCTACTAAGAACTGGTCCTTTCCAGTTCCTTCCAGAGCCACTCAAGCCAAACCCAGACATCCCAAAAGCACCAGGTTTCAGTCTCCAGGGATCTTCAGAACTAAACAATGGGGTGCCTCCTCTTCCAAATCTGGAAACAACAAGACACCTCCCTATTCTAAACAGCCTCAATTACTTTCCTTTAAAATTACCAAGCACCTACCTGTTAGCCACCCCTTTGGGGGGAAAACTAGCACTTCTTGCAAAAAACTGGCAGCTTATAACCCAGGACAAATGGGTTTTAAATATAGTGTCCCAGGGATACAGATTTCATTTCCACACATTGCTAACTCCAAGCGGATGGCCAGATCTGCCCCCAAATCAATGGACAGAGGCGCAGAAACAAATACTTGCCCTCTTAAACATGGGGGCCATTCATCTAGTACCAGAAGAGGAAAAGGGACAAGGTTTCTATTCCAGACTTTTCCTGGTACCCAGAAAAGACAAATCATGGCGTCCAATTCTGGACCGGTCTACTCACATTTATGGACATTCCAAAATTCAAGATGCTGACTCCTCACCAGTTACTTCCTATGCTAGGCAAAGATGCCTAGTTTGCAACTCTAGATCTAAAAGAGGCTTACCTGCATATCCCAGTCAGGGAATCTTGCAGAAGATACCTACGCTTCAAAGCGGGCTACTTGCATTACCAGTTCTCTACACTGCCCTTTGGCTTATTTACTGCGCCCAGGGTCTTTACAAAGTGCCTGGCTCCAGTAATTGCATCTTGCAGGCAAAGAAATATTCAAATATATCCATACCTAGACGATCGTCTAATTTAGGCAGAAAACAAGGCCATTCTTCTAAAACATCTGGCATTTGTAAAAAGGGTTCTAACTTGTCTAGGGTACACCATAAACGAAAAGAAATCACAACTAGTACCCTCTCAAAAAATTACATTCCTGGGTGCACGCTTGAATACAACTGCCCAGATGGCTTATCTTACGCCAGAAAAACAAATTCAGTTAGTAACTTACTTCAACCAGGTGGCCACAAAATCCCTGCTATCTGCAAAACAAATACTGCAAGCCTTGGGGTTCATGACCTCCTGCATTCTTCTAATTCCATATGCAAGACTGCATATGAGGAAACTTCAGTGGTACTTAAAAAGTTTATGGAGTCAACATTGTCACAGCCTGGAAACAATGATTCCTATCATACCTTTCCTGCAACAAGAGTTCCTATGGTGGGCAGAGGCCTGCCACCAAAACAAGGGACTGCCATTCACACCACCCCCTGCCGCCCAAACCCTAACTACAGACGCTTCAGACTATGCATGGAGGACTCATCTGGCAGGGAAGTGCATTCAGGGCAAATGGAGCCCGAATCAAATGCACCTTCATATCAGTCAAAAATAAATGTTAGCTGTACAGAATGCACTGACAGCCTTCAAGGACTACCTTCATCCAGGGCAACTAATAGTAAACACCACAGTTATGTGGTACATGAACAAGCAGGGGGTACACATTCCTACCCCCTCTGCAGACAAAACTCGTGAAAACTCGTGAAGAATGAGAAGCAACTAAGAACAATATCCAAACACACCCGTGGAGACAATAATTCAACTGCTTTGCAAAAAGATGGTAAAAGCAGGTTTAATTCCCAAACGAATCCTTTAGCACAGAAAAAGAACACAGTGGAGACAAGCTGCCTGGACAATTCCAGGCTTTATCAAGTCAGAGTAAAACAAACTGTGAAAGCACTACCTATACCTAAATCACATGCTTAAATTGATTGTTAATTAAACAAAACAAGCTAGCAGAAAATTATTTAAAGACATATACCATTTCCTTTTAGCTTGTTACTAAAAGTCTATTGGGATGTAAATGTTTGTGTAAACCAAAATTGATTTCATATACAAATATATTAAACATATACTGTACAATAACACATTTTCTTAAAACATTACATTTAAAAACTGTTAAAAAACAACATTCAAGCCTACAAGTATTGCATAAAAATTGTAATAGACAACAAAGTGTTGTCTGTACACCAAACAACCAAACTGTCAGCTACTGAATTTGTTGTATAAAATGTCAACCTATATTAAAAAATTGTGTGTGTTATAAGCTATAATCCGGCTGACAGTTTGGTTGTTTGGTGTACAGACAACACTTTGTTGTCTATTACAATTTTTATGCAATACTTGTAGGCTTGAATGTTGTTTTTTAACAGTTTTTAAATGTAATGTTTTAAGAAAATGTGTTATTGTACAGTATATGTTTAATATATTTGTATATGAAATCAATTTTGGTTTACACAAACATTTACATCCCAATAGACTTTTAGTAACAAGCTAAAAGGAAATGGTATATGTCTTTAAATAATTTTCTGCTAGCTTGTTTTGTTTAATTAACAATCAATTTAAGCATGTGATTTAGGTATATAGGTAGTGCTTTCACAGTTTGTTTTTACTCTGACTTGATAAAGCCTGGAATTGTCCAGGCGAAAGCGCTTGTCTCCACTGTGTTCTTTTTCTGTGCTAAAGGATTCGTTTGGGAATTAAACCTGCTTTTACCATCCCTCTGCAGACAAGCCATAGTGTTGTGGAACATGGCCTTGAGCTATCAAGTACACCTACAAGCTCAATTCCTGCCAGGAAAGCTGAATATTTTGGCAGACGAACTAAGCAGAAATCTCATGGACCCACACGAATGGAAACTGGAACCACAGATTTTCAACATGTTGACACGCAAATGGGGGAGTCCAGACATAGATCTCTCTGCCTCACCCCAGAACTACCAGTTGGACATATTTTGCACAAGAACTCCTCACAAAAAAGCCTGGAAAGTGGATGCTTTGTCCTTCATTAGTCTATGCTTTTCCCCCTCTGCCTTTGCTCTCCAAAGTTCTACTAAAAGTCAAACAGGACAAACCAAAAATGATTTTGCTTGCTCCAGACTGGCCTCGCCAACACTGGTACCCACTCCTACACAGTCCGTCACAAACTTCTCCATGGCACCTGCCTCAGACACCTTCCTTACTGTCTCAGCAGAACAACCAAATTCTGCATCCTCTGCTCCAAACATTAAATCTTGCAGCTTGGCTAATATTTAAATTCCCCCCTTAGAATCCCTCAGCAAACCTGTGATGGATGTCATTTTGGAGACAAGAAGACCTAGTACTAGAAAATCTTATGCTGACAAATGGAAAAGATTATGTGCCTGGAATCAATCTCAAGGGATGAGCACAGCAGTGCCCAATTTACCTCACATTTTGCAATACTTAACTGAGATGCTTCACAAGGGCATATCTTTTTCTTCCATAAAAATCCATGCCTCAGCCATTTCAGCTCACTACAACACAGACCCCCCCCCCTTCTGTCATCCTCTACTAAAGCAGTATCTCAGAGGGGCCAAAAACTTAAGGCCACCCAGGAGAGCTCCAACCCCTGCCTGGGATCTTAACTTTGTTTTGGAGAAACTCACTCTACCCCATTTCGAGCCAGCTGCTACTGCAGACTTAAATTTTTTTTCCTGGAAAACAGCCTTCCTTTTAGCTAGCCCTTCGGCTAGAAGGATTTCTGAATTACAGGCCCTTTTGGCAGTGGAGCCTTTCATCATCTTTTATGCGGACAGGGTGTCACTCAGGACCAACCCATCCTTCATGCCCAAGGTGGTATCCAGTGTGGCTCTTAATCAGTCCATTCATTTGCCAACTTTCTTTCCCAATCCACAGAACAAAGGGGAGCGGATTCTGCATTCGTTTGATGTACACAGACAACTTTAGATTCTACTTGGACAGGACTAAATCTCAAAGAAAATCTGAACAACTGCTGGTAGCATATGCTGCAGGGGCAGAGTTCATTTCTGCTATAAGGACCATGGAAAACCTATCCCCCAGGGGATCAGATCCCATTCCACCAGGGCTGCATCTACGTCTACAGCCTCTCAGAGGTATTCCTACCAGGGATATTCTAGAAGCTGCTACCTGGAGTTCAGTTCATACTTTCACCAATCACTATCATTTACCAATTTTCTATAAATACAGAGCTGGTTCTGCCACTGCTGTTTTGCAGGGACTTGTAACCAGTCCTACTACTGTATAAATCCATCCTCCCAACCTTATCTTTGGGAATCTGCTCAAATGTAATGACTGCTACAGTGAAACATGAAGAACATAGTACAGTTGTGTACACTTACCATAAATGTAGATGTTTTAGTGTATTCACTGTTGCAGTCCTGGTTACCCTCCCTCCAGCCCCCTGTTTTTTCTCTTGCTATGCCTCTCCTTTATTTTACTACACTTAAAAGCCTTTTTGGTGTATTTGCTTTTGTTTGGAGGTATATATTTTTGTGTTTTATATTATTTATATATATTTTGCTCCCCATTTGGGGGGCATCTGACATCTGGGGCAAGAAAAACTGATGTAATGGTGTCGGCTGCATGTTTTATACCCCTGATGACCTGACATCATAGAAGGGACAGCAACCGACACAGGACCCAAGGACTGAAGGCAACCTGCCAGCAGATTACCCAAATGTAATGACTGCAACAGTGAATACACTCGAACATCTACATTTATGGTAAGTGTACACAACTGTACTTTCTTACCGTTTGTTCAAGGAGGCCATGAGGGTGTCTGAATGAGTGATATTCGATATGACTTCTGGTTGCAGCACACATTCCAGGGAAAACCAGTGAGCTGATGGACAGACTCAGCAGATCTGTCTTGATTCTGCACGAGTGGTCCCTCAGTCAGTCAGTGACTAACCTGATCTTCAGCCGCTGGGGTCAGCATTGCTGTGACCTTTTTGCCTTTCCCCTAAACAACAAATGCAGGAAGTTCTTCATTCTGATCCTCCCTCTGGGGGAGCCCCTGAGGGACGCTCTGGTGCAAGGTTGGCCCCTGTGTCTCCTGCATGCTTATTCTGAAGTTTTCTTCTTCAGAAGGCAAGCAGCCTGAAGAGCTCAGTCATCCTCATTACCCTCTTCTGGCCTAAACAGGTATAGTTCCCCTTCCTCTGGTCTCATCTGAAATATTCTCCATGGATACTGGAGCAAAGACAGGACCTCTTCTCTCACTTGTCAGGAATGCAGAACCCAAGTCTTCACGCTGTCAGGTTGACCGTGTGGTTTCTCCACTTCCAATCATAATGAGAGAGGCCAGGCTTGCTCTCCCCAGTCCGTAACATATTCCTGGCTTCACAAAAGATTTCAATTAAGAAAGTTTACACCAGTAAGGGGAAAAGGTTTGCTGTTCAGGCTACAAATAGAAATATTGAACCTTTCTCAGCACCAGTCATGGATATTTTTTTCTTAGTACCCTGTTTGAGCTAGCTTCTCCTACCAACAAGCTTCAACTAGTTGCAATTTCTAATTTTTCATACTGCTAGCCAATCTCATTCCCTGTACACCTTTAGTATGCACAGCCTTTATGAAAGGTATTTTCTTACTGAGACCTCCCAGTAAGGACCCTTCCCCACCTTGGGGACCTCACTGTCGTGCTGTAGAGTTTGACTCTGAGATGCTTTGTGCCAGCAGCCAGTTCAACATGAAGTTTTTGTCATGGAAGACTATATCCTTTTAGTAGCTACTACTTCAGTGAATTGAGTTTCTGAAGTATAGGCGTCATCTTCCAAACTACCTTCCATAATTTTTCATAAGGACAGGGTATGTGTGTGTACCATTCCCTCCTTTATGCCTAAAGTAGCCACGGAAAACGGTCAGTCCATTCACTTACCAGTGTTCTTTCCAAATCTTTGTAACAAAGAGTATATTCTACGTCTTCTCAATGTTCATAGATGGCTACATTTCTATCTGCACAAAACTAGGCAGCACTGGAAGTCGGACCAATTGTAAATTTATTAGAACAAGAATCTCCACATACTGCACCCATTTTGCCAGCCTTGAAAGATCCTTTCAGTGCTGCATGCAGCTGTCCCGATTTCACAGCCATAATACCTAAAAAGGCAGATAAACTCTTTAAAGTCTCTCAAACTTACAAACATTTCCTTTTCAATCCTAGAGTGTCTACAGTATCCATTTCACATACTTTATTTATGCAAACCATCCCAACCCAGTTCCTGGGTTTAGAGGGTAAGCTGCTGGGCAGACTGGGTGAGAGATTTTTTTTTCTTTAGCTACTCTAGCCTTCAGAATTCTTAATCACCAGGGCTGTATGTGGAAGTTTACACTGAAGTGTGCCAATAGTTTGAGAGTTTTCTGCTTCCCAGCATCCTGAAGGTAGATCTTGTTGTTTTAATATGTCTCGAATAAAAATTGTGTGCGATTATGCTGATACTCTCTGTTGTACTTCAACTTTGGCTACAGGCATGGGAAGATGTGTTTGGGTACGTAAGTTTTGTTAATGATTTAAAGTCAGAAATTTTTAATTTCTCCTGGACATACAAGGTGCTACAATGCAGGTCCTCACGGAATAGGATGATGGGGGTAAATTAATACAGGGAGTTTCTAGGATATCCTGATTGAAGTTTCCGTTGCAATATTCCTAATCAGTGGGTTATCACTGCTGATGTTTGGCCAGGGTGCCAAAGCTTTACCTTCCCAGGACTGTATGTCTGACATGTAACCTCAGTTTTAAGTGTATGGATGCATAGGTGGATGAACGAGTACCACTGCTTTGACTAAATGGATTAGTGCCCCATTGGCGAATCTTGCTTTAACTTTGTAAAATGTTTTGCTTACCAGTATTAGTTGTCAGCTGGGGAAGTCCAAATGCGGTTGGCAAATCCCATTCAAAGGCTTGAATACCCAGTGTTTCTTGTGCTTAGCAGCAAACACAACTACAAGGCCTGTTCCATTTGCAAATCATTCTGAAGACCCAATGTCTGAAATGCTTTGTCCACTCCAAGATGGTGGATCGCTGTTCCATAGACATAATTCTACTGCTTAAACCTTAAATGACATAGGCCATAGTCGGTAGGATTTTTTTTTTTTTTGTGATTCTGACATACCTGCTGAGATTTCAGAACCCATGGTACATGTTGTTCTGTCCAGATTCTCTCTGCCAAGACCCCACCGGTTGCTAGTATGGCATCGGAACACCTTCCCACTGAGAAATCTGCAGAAAAAGCTCAACCTCAAATTATCATCTTGGACAGGCCAGAGAGCATTCCCCAAATATTTGTTTGGGAAGAGAGCCCAGGTAAACTTACTGAGGTATATCGGGGATCTGAACCACCTGTGGTGGCAGAAATCATGCCAAAAACGAAGCACCAAAAAACTAAGCATGTAACCTGCTACTACTGCTGCTAGGGAGGGAATGGAGTATTCTTATTTTTCAGAAGGGCAGAGTGATCCTAAGGACTATCCCTTCAATGTTAAGTTGTCTATTTCGCCTTCATTCTTGATGGTTGGGTTCGGAGCTGATCCTCTGCTCCGACTCGGCCATCTACTAAATCTCGAGAGCTATTTACTGGCTCGAGGCCTCCCCTTATCCCACAATGCTTGGCGCTAGATACCCAGATCTCGTTTGCCGCTTCAGCTACAAGGTTGCGCTTTTACTGGCTCAGGTCGTATTGATCCTTTTTTTGTATTACTAGCTAATATTTACCTTGTATTTTTCTTGTATATAGATTGTCTTTCTCTTGTACTGTAGTTAGACTGTGTATCCCCTAGTTTGTCCTACTAAGGAAACTCGTTTTCTGTTAGAGAGTTTCTACCCCCCCCCCTTGTTTCTCTCTATTAGTGGCTAACCCCACCCTTGTTGTACCTATAGGAGTAGTGTTTAGCCTTGTAGTATTTGTATGTTTTTATTAAGGATAGTTGTTAAGTGTGTGTGATAGTTTTTTGTGGTTATTATTGTTAGCTTAACTAGTGCGGGTGTGTGAGTGTTTCTGTGTGCCTTGTTTAAGCACTAGTTTAATTTTTCTCTCTTTAGTATCCCCAGGCCAGTATGTCCAAGGATACTAAAGGTTCAGGCTTCAAGAAGTGTGACTCGTGCTTTCAGAAGATGTCTCTGACAGACGGTCACACTTGTGTTTATTGCTTGGGTTCCCTACACCTGCAGGACTCCTGCTTGGACTCCTGCTTGGTCTGTGATGCCTTCAGCCCGAGAGTCCTGCAGGAGTGTAGGAACAAGCTTATTTTGAGAGGCTTACTTAAGCCAGAGGGATCCCCGGCGAAGCCTCAGTCATGGAAATCCTCAACGCCTGCCAAGCCGTCGGCTCCCAGTTCGGAGCTGTCACCGGGTGGAGCATCTGCCTCCTCTTCGGCTCCGGCTGGAGCTGACATCCCTAGACCTCAATCGGCTCCGACTTTAGTGTCGGAACCGTCGTTGGGCCGAAAACGTTCTAGGTCCCCTTCCCTAGAATCGGTTCGTTCGGCTCCGAGGTCACCGTTGCTTCAGAGTCTGAACGAAGCCATAGGTCCCACTCCTCTTTGTCCTCCAGGTTATCCGATCATGACTTGGAGAGGGTGGTCAGTAGACTCCTTAAATCGCAGGCCCTGGCCAAAATGTTAACCAGCCCTTCTCAACAGACTGTGGCTGTCCCGGTGTCTTCAGCAGTTCCTCCTCCGACTCCCCTTTTGTGTTTGGAGCTGGTTGGGGCGCGAATCTTGGAAACGGAGCCGATACCACATCTTTCGGCTCCTTCGTCAGGTCCGATCTTTTCATTGGTTCCTTCCTTGGAGGGATCTCGGTGCCGGGACTCCCTCATCGGCTCCGGGGGGGCGAGCGGCATCGGACCCTTGTCCGACCCCGTTCTCCCTCTCGAGGCTTTGACGCAGGTGAGCTCTGCCCCAACATTGGCCTTGGAGCCGTCCCTCTCTGTGCCGGGAGGGGTTCACGTCTCTTCAGAGCGGGGACTCTCTGCTCTGCCTGATAGGGGAGCCTTCAAGGTCATGAGCGTTGCTGACTCCTGAGTCTGCTCCTCGATCGGCCCCTTCGGCTCCTCCCCCCATGGTGCCTGCATCGGTCTCTGTCCACCCTCCTGACCCCAAGTGTGGAGAACAGACGCTCCAGGTCGCCCCATTGGGTGTATCTTCCTCTTCCGAGGCCTCCCCTTATCATTCAGAGGAGCCCCCTCGGAAGAGAAAATGTAAGAGGAAACATGTCGACTCCCCTGAGTCAGTCACGTCTGATACCGACTTGGAGGATTCAGATGGGTCCCCAAGATCACCCTCTGAGGATGTCTCTTTTTCAGACATCCTAGAGATCCTTAAGCAGAGGGGGAACTGGACTGCCCTTAACCCTTCCGAGGACGAGTTGGTATACCTGGACGCATTTGGTTCTCGCCCTTCCACCTCCTGGGTGTCTCCACCCTTCGACCCGCTCTTGGAAGTAGTGGCTCGAAGGGCATGGTCAGCCCTGGACACAGTGGAACCAACTCCCCGCAGGCCAACTAAGTTCATTACAGCCCCACTCAACAAACAATTTTTGACAAAAGGTGTCCCCGTTGATGCCATGGTGGTGGCAGCAGCCACTAAGAAGGAGTTGGCTGATCCTTCGGTGCCTGTCTATCCACCTAAGAAAGAGTCTAGGACAATGGACAGGTACGGGAAGCAGATATTTTCCTCCGCGACCTTTTCCATGCAGTCGCTGAATTATCTGTGCCATTTCACCCACCTTCAAAGGACCCTTCAGGATCCATCAGCTGTGGGAGCTCAGGATAAGATTAACTCCCAGCTGGCAACCCTTAACTCTATCGTCAACTCCTCCGTGCGGCTCATTTCTAATGCAGCCGATGAGGCGAGTAGGACTGCAGGTACAGGCGTGGCTTTGAGAAGACATGCCTGGATGCAGTTATGTAACTTTGCTGACCCCTTTAAGGCGTCCTTCACCAGTACCCCCTTCGATAGTTCGGCTCTGTTTGGACCACAGGTGAAGGATACCCTTACCAGGTGTGAGCAGGAAGGCAAGACTCTCTCTGCCGTGGGAGTCCGTTTTTCTACTCCCTCTAGACCATACCCTAAGGGTCAGAAGAGTGGGAAAATGTGGTTTTGGAAACCCCAGGGAGTCGTGCCTGACACGTGGCGAGTTTCCCTCCAGGGGCAGGGGAGGGAACAATAATAGATGCCGCCCAAGGGGCAGAGGGAGTCCGCAAAATCAGAGTAGCAGAGAATCTTTTTCTGACAAACCCTTTCAGCACCCCTGAGGGGCTGCCTGACTGTCCACCTTCGGAGGCAGTCTGGGGAAGTTTGTCACTGTACCCAGAAGCCTGGCAACTCCTCACACAAGACAAATGGGTGCAGTCCATCATATCCGAGGGTTACAAAATCCCCTTTGTCCACACCCCTGTACAAACAACCAAGTCCCTTCCAGATGTTCCACCCGGTCTAAGGGAACAAGCAGTGCCAGAAATTTGAAAACTGCTAGAAAAAAGGGCCATCCAGCCAGGGCCATCCAGCCAGTCCCAGCAGACCAGCAAGGATCCGGAATTGACTCCAAGTTCTTTTTGGTACCGAAAAAGACAAGGGGACTGGAGACCCATTTTGGATCTCAGCAGGTTAAACAAATCTGTTCAAAGAACGAAGTTCCGGATGGTCACGCTTCAGTCCATTCTACCCTTTTTGGGTCAGGACAATTGGATGTGCTCCATAGACCTTCAGGATGCGTACTACCATATCAAAATGGACAGGCGCTCCAGAAGGTTTCTCCACTTCCGGCTGAGAGCCAGTCACCATCAATTCAGAGCCCTGTCCTTTGTTCTCACCACAGCCCCCAGGGTGTTCACCAAATGCACAGCAGTGGTTACGGCTCACCTGAGACGGCGAGGATTCCAGGTGTTTCCATATCTAGACTACTGGCTCCTTACTGCTTCCACCAGGCATCAGCTACTGTGAGCCAAGGATTATACCATCCAAACTTGCTCCGAGCTAGGTATCTCAATAAATTTCGAAAAGTCTGCATTGTCGCCTTGTCAGTCTATAACCTTTATAGGCGCAAGATTAAATACAAAAGAGCTGTCTGCAAAACTTGCTCTAGACAGTGTCAGACATTCGCCGACATGTGCAGGTCTTACTACAGTGCAAGAGGATTCAGGCCAGATTTGTACTAAAAACCTTGGGTCTCATGGCAGCAGCAATCATACTAGTTCCCCTGGCTCGTTTTCACATGCGGATTCTTCAGTGGATGCTCTTTACCCAATGATCTTTTCAACAACTTCCGATGTCTCACAACATAATAATCACTCAATCATGCAAAGACCACCTGGCTTGGTGGATGGTCTCCCCTCTAGTACTCCAGGGCAGACTGTTTGTTCTTCCTCCTCCTGTTGCCACGGTGACCACGGATGCCTCCCTGATCGGGTGGGGGGGGGCATTTTCAGGGCAGGACTGTCCAGGGCACTTGGCAACCTCTAGAGTACCACCTGCACATAAACGTATTGGAGATGAGAGTGGTGCTTTTAGCGTTGCAAGCTCTTCAGGACTCTCTACCCACCGGGACTATTGCAATTCAAACAGACAATATGTCTGTAGTGTGGTACATCAACAAGAAGGGCGGAACCAAGTCCTATCCCTTATGTCGAGAAGCACTCAAGACTCTGGCAGTGGGCGATCTCCTCTCAGCGGTTTCTGATAGCAACGCACATCCCCGGGAACTCCAACGTCATAGCGGACAGGCTGAGCAGAGCTATTCTCATGCCTCACGAGTGGTCTCTCAATCAGTCAGTAGCGGACAAAATTTTCTGCAGATGGGGTCAACCTTGCTGCAACCTTTTCACAACTCCTCTCAACAGCAAGTGCGACGATTTCTTCACTCTCTTCCCCTTCCCTGGCCACTTCCCCCAGAGACGCTCTAGTTCACGATTGGCCCGGGGTCGTCTGTATGCATTTCCACCTTTTCCCCTAATTCCCAAACTAATTCAGAAGGCGACCGCATTGGGATCCAGGATGATCCTCAATGCCCCTTACTGGCCTCGACAAATTTGGTTTCCATTCCAGCATCGTCATCAGCTGGAGAAGCCTTGGAATCTGGACCCAGTGCCAGACCTCTTGGTCCATCAGTCGTGCTGGGTTCACCAATCCCTTCAGTCTCTCAACCTCACAGCTTGGTTGCTCTACTTCCAACCTTAGCCAGGCTTCCACATATTTCTCAGCCGGTGCGTGAAATCATCCTTTTCTTCGCACAAATCTACCACCAGGAAGAGTTATGTTAGTAAGTGGAAACGTTTCTGTTTCTGGGCTGAGGCTAGGAATATAGACCCCTTTACAGCTCCTGTCCATCACGTTCTAGATTTTTTAGCAGAACTTTTTCAAGCTGGTTCCTCGTCTGCCACCATTAGGGTCCATTTAGCTGCTATTGCAAATTTCCACGCTGGCCTGTCAGAAACCAGCATCATGTCCCACAAACTTTGCAAGGCCTTTCTTAAAGGGACTATTTTGCTTAGGCCCCCCGTTAGAGATCCCCCGCCTTCGTGGGATTTAAACTTGATATTAGCTTCCTTGATTCTCTCCCCCCCCCCCCCCCTTTTGAACCTGTGGCTTCCTGTTCCTTAAAATTACTCTCCTGGAAGACTCTCTTTTTAGTAGCCATCACCTCAGCTAGGAGAGTTTCGGAACTTCAAGCCCTCTGTATTCGTCCTCCTTACATTGCGTTTCACAAGGATAGAGTGTCACTCAGGACTAATCCTTCTTTTCTGCCCAAGATACCTTCTGAAACTAACCTGAATCAGACTATTGATCTACCTGTCTTTTTTTCCTAAATATTCGAACAAAGCTGAACAAAAATTACACCAATTGGACGTTCATAGGCAATTACGTTTTTATTTAGACAGGACTAAGCAAACAAGAAAATCAGACCAACTCTTCCTGTCCTATGCTGAGGGCAAACAGGGCCTGCCAGTTTCTAAAGTAACTTATCCAGGTGGTTGTCCTCTATTATTACTTTGATTTATCAGCTGAGACATAAAGAACTCCCTACTAAACCTAAAGGTCATTCCACCAGAGCGTTAGCTACTTCGGTAGCTTTTCAAGCTAGACTACCAATGGAATCTATTTGTGCTGCAGCCACATGGGCCACTCCTCATACCTTCATTTCACATTATAAGTTTGATATGGCCTCTAGGAGTAGAGCTGATTTTGGTTCCACTGTGCTCAAGAGTCTCTTCCTATGAGCCACCCAGGACTAAGGTGCTAGGGACGCTGTCCCAACCAGCAAGAATGAAGGCGAGATAGACAACTTAACATTAAGAAGTTATGTACCTACCATAACGTTCCATGTTAGTTGTCTTCTTGCCTTCTTTCTTGCGTCCCGCCCTCCATCCCCTAGCCTGGACAGACCAAAAAGAGTCCCTCTTTGAGGCCTTCTTCCTCTGGCTGAGTCTTATCTGGGTTACGTCCTCCTCTGTTTTAATACTGTAGGTAAACCTTGTATTTTGGACAGGTGTCCTTAAAAATTTTTTCTATGGTGTTAGCTCTGCCAAACGAGATCTGGGTATCTAGCGCCAAGCATTGTGGGATAAGAGGAGGCCTCGAGCCAGGAAATAGCTCTCGAGCTTTAGTAGATGGCCGAGTTGGAGCCGAGGATCGTCTCCGAACCCAACCAGCAAGAAAGAAGGCGAGAAGAAAACTAACCTGGAACAATAACTAAGAGATGAGCGATGCACCACACCATAAAACGTATCTCAACGATTTATTCAGAGCTGGTACTTATCAAAGCCGGACAACTGGTGACTGTCACCAGCTTGTATCATCTGGAACTCAGCTCGGATAGGAGGCTTATACAGCCAGGCAAAAGCAGTATGCCACTACATTTGAACTGACGATATGTTACCGCTGAACAGTTGTCCGGCTTTGATAAGTACCGGCTCTGAATAAATCGTGGAGATACGTTTTATGGTGTGGTGCATCGCTAATCTCTTAGCTATTGTTGTGATTTTGCTGAGCAAGCTTAAACGGAACATTCTTCTGCCTTTTTGTTCAACTAACCTGGAACGTTATGGTAGGTACATAAGAAGTTGTCATTCAACCAAGTTGTAAATCTCCCTACTTTCTTTCCCAGCCCACAGAACCAAGAGGAAAGGTTCCTACACACTGTCGTACTCTCTCTCGTCGCTTGGGTGTGCTTGGTGATGCTCTGGCTCTGTGGTGCTCTCGCTGCCTCACTCTTTCTCGTCTCTCTCGCTCTTGTCTCTCGCGCATGCGCTCTGTCTCGCACATTCTCGCACTCTTTCTCAGGCCTCTGGCTTGGAGATGATCATACATCTGCTTATAAAGCACTATGCTTAATAGCAGAGGTCACGCATCAGATGTATGATCCTGGGAAGGTAAAGCTTTGGTGCTCTGCCCAGATGCCAGTGGTGATGACTCAATTTAGAATACTGCAACAGTGATCAGTAGGACAGACTTGTTATGGTAATTTTTTTACAGCCGTACTATTTTTTTTTTTCAGGTCCCTAGGTTTTTCCCTTCTAAACCCTCTAGTCCTTTTTTAAAAGAGAGAATAAGAAAGCAGCACCTCCTGCTAACAGGCAGCCACAAGCAGTCAGTGCCTCCTGCTAAGAAGCAGACACGTAAGAATAGATGGCAGGAGAAGACCAGTAACAGTTTGGAAAAAGAGCTTTTGCAAAAATGGGTCAGGTACCAACCTCAAAGTGAATCCCCTTCTCTTCCTCTCCTACTCTAGCATCCGTTTTCCTTCATAGAATCTGACCGTCAGTGCTCCCCTGTGGTAACAGATTCTCAGGCAAATGTGGCTTGAAGCTGATCCAGTAGTGTTACTGTTGATAATGGATAGAAAAGCTACCTCCTCTCAGGGGAACCCCCATCCCTCCCAGTCAGACAGAGTTGTTTCCTCAAGTGCTCCAACATGTTAGAAGCAGGAGTCCTAGAACATGTTCCTGCAAAACAAATAGGAAAGGGTTTTTAAAAATCCAGAAATTTCTGGTTCCAAAGGAGCACTGTTTGAGGCCAGTTTTGTATATCTGTCTTGTATTTTGGAATCTTCACAAAATATTTGAGAAGTTAACACCCATATCACTGTTATAGTAACCTTAGAGCTCAAATATGCTCACCATCACGTTCTCATAGCAAATAATTTCAATCAGGTTAAGATTTTTATGTATCTGTCACATTCAGTTTTCTGTATTGTTGACTGCACAGTGTCTAGCACCAGTGGTGACCCACTAGATTGCAGGGTATCACATATTTCTTTATTAGATGACTTCTTTATCTGTGCAAAGACTTTTAATTGATGCTTGGAGCCATGCATCTTCCCTCCTAAAGCAACTAGAATTGCAGATAAATACATGAACACTTTTCCCACTCTTTCGCACAGGATTGTAGCTCTAGGTTGCCTGATAGACTGTGATGCAAAAGCCTGTCCTCCCTCAAGAGACGGGGACTACATGTTGGGAAGTTTTCTTGAACTTGTAATGCTAGTATCAAGATACTTCCAGAGAATTTCTCAGGATTCTAGGCCTGGTTGCTTCTTTGGTTCTCAATTCCCTTTTCTGTGCTACATTTGAGAGAGTTTGGTGGTATCCCAACAAAGTGTGGACCCAATATTCTCATCCCCTGGAGTTCCAAATTCCCATCTGGGATTTGGCTCACTGTCTGAACCCTCCCTTTGCCCAGCATTATCTGTATTGACCAATTGTTCAAATTTTCTTGGGGGAGCAGTTTCAGAGGGGTAAAAGTGTGGTGGTGGTGATCCATGTGTAAGTCACGTTCAAGAATAAGTTTGCCAGTATGACTTGCATCACCGATAAAGCAGACATGTGAAGCGTTTTTTTTTAATCCACTTTGCTGATAGAACATCAGCATGTATTTTATGAACATAAAGAAGCATGAAACTCTGTTATTGACTGTAAGGCTCGGTTATTTACCAGAAAAGCAAAACATTGAGTAGGGGCAGGGCAAAAATAAGTAAAATCATGGAAGTTAAAAGTTAATAGAACAGGGTTTGCATCAACACACATTTTCTGAACTATGAAACTAGTGTCTGACATTGACAGAAAAACAAACATTTTGAGGTCAGGACAAAATATGAAGCAAAGAAAAGGTCTTTGTGCAAAATTGCACAGCCATAGAAATGTTTTATGTTAAGGTTTCAAATGAAGGACGCTTAGCATAGTTACTGATTTGAGTTGTTAGCTGGAGTTTTGTCTGACACGACGTCTTGTACTTTCTGTGATGAGGTTACTGTCAAACTATTCCAATGCCATAATAATCTAAGCAGTATGGAAATGCAGTACTGTGGTCCATTTTTCTCCTTTACTGCCAAAAATGCAAGGAATCTAGGGCACCTCAGACAGAGCAAAGTATATCTGAATCAAACAAATGTTTGCTGTGATTCATGCCATGAAGTCTCCATCTTTGGGACACAGGAATGGCCATATTTGTGGGGAAATACCTCGGATCAGTCTGCCTTCTTTTCAAAAAGGACAACTAAATACATTATACACCAGAACGTCTTGCAGGCAGGCCTGGAAAACAATTTTCATTCCCATAGTCAGGAATGTCACTTTATAAATTGTAACCCTTTCCACTGCTACCCTGGCTAATTGTGAAGGATTATCCAAATGTCATTATAGTGACTCCCTTTTGGTCCAGGCAACTTAAATTTTAGGAGTTCCTTCATTACCATACCCACCCTCCTTACACCAGCCTCCAGTGTTGACTGGCCTGGCAGGCTTTCAGTTAGGATATTTGAGTTTTCCTTGTTTCTGTTTAAAAAAAAAAAAAAAAAGTCATTGTTCTCTAATAACTACTCAGATGTTCTTCGTGTTTCACTGTTGCAGTCATTACATTTGGGTAATGGTTGCCCTCAGTCGGCCTGAATAACAAAGTCTTGGGTCCTGCATCGGTTGCTGTCTCCTCTTCCATGACGTTAGGTCGTCAGGGGTATAAAACATGCAGCCCGACGGCATTTTAATCAGTCTTTCTTGCCGCACGGTGCCCGAAGCAGAAGCAGTTCGCAAGTGCCGGTCGGCCGACTCCTGAAGTTTTCGTTTTTGAGTTTCAGAACCGAAGTCTTCAAACTAAATCTAATTACCCTGTTGGGGAAACCTTTTCTTGCTCCTTACCAATGTCAGTAAAAGTTAATAATTGTATTACTTGTGGGCAGCAAACACCTCATAAGGATTTTCATTTGTACTGTATTCCTTGCTTAGGCCCTGACCACAACATGTCTTACTGTCGGTTTTGAGTTAAATTTAACCAACACTATTAAACGTCAGTATATTTTTGCTTCTAAATACTTTGGTTCAAGATTTAACTATCCTGAAATGTCGTCTGTTAGCAATCCGACTACCGGAGTTCACAAAAAACGTAAAGAAAAAGACAGAGACAGACTGTCGAGGTCCAAAACTGACGACGAAGCTTCTCCTAAGCCAGACGCCAGTTTGCCTGTACTCAGTGCGGCGTTTTCGCAGCCCCTGATGCCTGCTACGTTTGAGTCGCGGGCCTCTACCGAGACCCATTCGGAGTCCGGTATGCCGCGAGATTCTTCAAGTATTGAACCCGCTGATGTCTCTCCCTTGGATGGGTCCAGAGCCTCTGAGCAGGCACCGGCTTCTGAGGGTGTTTTCAGGCCTAAAGATTTGTATATTAAACCGACGCCATCATAAAAAAACAATGCCAAAACCAACTATGTCAAACGACTCATGAGCCACGTGCTCAGGCCCCTATGCCTAAAAAACAAATAATCAAAATGGCGGAGGACACTGATAATGAATCTTCAGATCAGGTTTCCATTTCTTCTGATTCCTCTTATGATCAGGTATTTTCTATCTCCCCCCCCCCCCCCCTTATGAGGACTCTGATGCAGAAGAATCCATCCCTTCTACTTCTCATCCTGAGGATTTTTCTTTTGGAGAGACTTTGCATACCTTAAGGGAAGATTTTCATTGGGAGAGTCGGGACTTTTCAGAATCCAAAAAGAGGCTTGGGGATTTTCTTTTCCTTACTCAGCATAGGCCTTTGGCTATACCTCCTGTTTTAGACATTGCTGATGATGTTTTCTCAGAATCCAGCATGGCTCCTAATTCCTTGCCTCTGGCTCCTAGTAAGCCAGACCGATATTACAGGGTTCTTGACTCCCACAAGTTTCTTTTCAAAAATCCTACTGCTGATCCTGAAACAATTTCTCAGGGTCTCAAGGGTGTTAAGGCTTCTACAGCTAAAAATCCTACCCCTTCTGATAGAGACTCCAGGGTGCTGGATAGATGGGGTAAGAAGATTTATATGCCTGCAACCCTGGCAATCAGGGCTTTAAACTGTCAATTTCATATGCTTAAATATCAACAGCATGTCATGGGCTTACTGAAACTGAAAATGATGTTGATTTCTGATTGTGTGGAAAATTGTTACAGGATTTATTGCATTCAGCTGAACAAGTTGGAAAGCATACTTTTGCAATGTGGTTTTGATTCCTTGGAGGCCTCTTGCAGGGCCGCTGTAACTGGATCTTTGATAAGAAGGCATGCTTGGCTCAAGGAGCAAAATCTGCCTGATCATGTGAAAGCTAAATTGTTGGATACTCCTTTACAGCAGGACAGTCTGTTTGGTAAGAAGGCAGAAGTTGTTTTAAAGATGGAAGACAAATCTAAATCTATGCAAACTGTAAAAGATTTCTTGCAAGTGCAGCCACCCAGTTCAGTAGGCACTGGCCTACTAAGAATTGGTCCTTTCCAGTACCCAACAGAGCCATTCAGGTCAAACCCAGACACTCCAAAGGCTCCAGGTTTCAGTCACAAGGATCTTACAGAACAAAACAATGGGGTGCCTGCACCTCCAAATCAGGAAGTAGCAAAGCACCACCCTACGGTAAACAGTCTCAATGACTTCCCTCTGCCATTTCCAAGCACGTATCTTTTGGCAGCCCCTTTGGGGGGGAAACTAGCACTTCATGCTCAAAATTAACATCTAATTACCCAGTACCAGTGGGTCTTAAGTATAGTATCCCAGGGGTACAGATTTCATTTCCACACATTGCCAATTCCAAGTGGATGGCCAGACCTGCCCCCAAATCAGTGGGCAGAGGCCCAGAAACAAGTCATGTCCCTCATAGATATGGGGGCTATTCAACCAGTACCAGAAAAGGAAAAAGGGCAAGGTTTTTATTCAAGACTTTTCCTGGTAACCAGAAAAGAGACATCATGGCGTCCAATTCTGGACTAATCCATTCTAAATACTTTCCTGGACATTCCAAAATTCAAGATGCTGACACTACAACGGCTACTGCCTATGCTAGGTAAAAGTGCCTGGTTGGTAACTCTAGACTTAAGAGGCTTACCTGCATATCCCAATCGGGGAATCTTGCAGAAGATACTTCCGCTTCAAAGCAGGCTGTTTGCATTACCAGTTCTCTGCACTGCCCTTTGGCTTATCTACTGCGCCCAGGGTCTTCACAAAGTGTCTGGCACCAGTAATTGCATTTTGTAGACAAAGAAATTTATCCTTATCTGGACGATTGTCTAATTCAGGCATTGTCTAATTCAGGCAGAGGACAAGGACACTCTCTTCTACAACATCTGGCATTTGTAAAAAGGCTTCTAACATGCCTAGGGTACACCATAAATGAAAAGAAATCACAACTGGTACTCTCTCAAATAATTACATTCCTGGGTGCAAGCTTGAATACAACTGCCCTGTTGGCTTGCCTCACGCCAGACAAATTCAATTGATAGCTGGGTTTTTGTGGCCACTTGAAGTATGCTATCTGCAAGACAAATTCTGCAGGCTTTTGGGTTCATGGCGTCCTGCATCCTACTAATTCCATATGCAAGACTGCATATGAGGAAACTTCAATGGTACCTAAAAATCTTATGGAGTCAACATCGTCACAGCCTGGAAATGATGATTCCTCTCATTCCTTGCCTGCAACAGGAGTTCCTTTGGTGGGCAGAGGCCTGTCACCAAAACGAGGGACTGTCATTCATTCTACCCCCTGCCACCCAAACCCTGACTACAGACACATCAGACTATGCTTGGGGGCCTCATCTGGCAGGAAGATGCATTCAGGGCGAATGGAGCCCAAATCAGATGCGCCTACATATCAACCAGAAAGAAATGGTAGCTGTACAGAATGTTCTGACAGCCTTCAAGGACTTCCTTCATCTAGGACATCAACTGATAAAGACGGACAACACCACAGTTACGTGGTACAAAGCAGGGGGGTACCCACTCCTACCCCCTTTGCAAATTAACCATGGCTTTGTGGAACACCGCCTTGACTTACCAAATACATCTACAAGCTCAGTTCCTGCCAGGAAAGCAAAATACTCTGGCAGACGTAATCAGAAATCTTATGGACCCACACGAATGGAAACTGGATCCACAAATCTTCAGCATGTTGACACGAAAATGGGGGAGCCCAGACATGGATCTATTTGCCTCTCCCCAAAACTACCAGTTGGACAAATTCTGCACAAGAACTCTGCACCAAAAAGCTTGGAAAGTGGATGCTCTATCCTTCAGCTGGAAAAAACCTATCAAGTCTATGCCTTTCCCCCAATGCCTCTGCTCGCCAAGGTTTTACTAAAAGTCAGACATGAAAAACCAAAAATGATTCTGATTGCTCCAGACTGGCCTCGCCAACACTGGTACCTGTTTCTAAGGAATATGTCACACCTTCCTTCGTGGTATTTGCCTCAGACACCCCATCTATTGTCTTATCAGAATTATCAAATCCTGCACACTCAGCTCCAATCTCTGAATCTTGCAGCATGGCAACTAATTTCACCAATCACATCTCTCAGTAAACCTGTGATGGATGTCATTTTGGAGGGTAGAAGGCCTAGTACTAGAAAATCTTATGCTGATAAATGGAAGAGATTCTGTGCTTGGAACCAAGCACAAGGAATAAACACAGCAATGCCCAATATTCCTCAGATTTTACAATATTTAACCGAGATGCTTCACAAGGGTCTATCTTTTTCTTCTATAAAAATCCATGCCTCTGCCATCTCGGCTCATTACAACACAGAGCCTCCTCTCTTTTCTCATCCCCTGCTAAAGCAGTACCTCAGAGGGGCCAAAAATTTGAGACCTCCCAGGAGAGCACCGACTCCTGCATGGGAACTCAATTTTGTGCTGGAAAAACTAACCCTACCTCCTTTTGAACCAGCTGCTACTGCAGACATAAAATTTCTTTCTTGGAAGACAGCCTTTCTTTTATCAGTCACTTCAGCTAGAAGGATTTCAAAACTACAGGCTTTCATGGCAGAGGAGCCTTTTATTATCTTTTATCCGGACAGGGTGGGCCTCAGGACCAATCCTTCTTTTATGCCTAAGGTGGTATCCAGTGTGGCTCTTAACCAGACCATTCATCTGCCAACCTTTTTCCCAAATCTGCAGAACGGGGGGGGGGTTCTGCATTCATTGGATGTACACAGACAACTAAGATTCTACTTAAACAGGACAAAATCTCTAAGAAAGTCTGAGCAACTACTGGTGGCATTTGCTGCAGGGACAGATGGGAAGGCTATATCAAAGCAGACTATTTCAAAATGGATAAGCCATTGTATTCGTTTTTGCTACATGCACCATGGTAAACCTGTCTCCAAGGGGATCAGATCCCATTCCACCAGGGCTGCATCTACTTCTGCAGCCTTTCTCAGAGGGGTTCCTACCAGAGACATTCTAGAAGCTGCTACTTGGAGCTCAGTTCATACGTTCACAAAACATTATCATTTACCTCTCTTCTAAATCCAGGGCAGGCTTTGCCACTGCTGTCCTGCAGGGCCTTATAGCTGCTCCTGATGCTGTATAATTCCATCCTCCCATTCACAGCTTTTGGATTCTACCCAAATGTAATGACTGCAGCAGTGAAACCCGAAGAACATAGTACAGTTGTGTACACTTACCATAAATGTAGATGTTTGAGTGTATTCACTGTTGCAGTCCTGGTTACCCACCTGCCAGCCCCCTTTCTTCTCTATTATTATACCTCTTCTTTCCTTCACTATGCTCAAAAGCCTTTGTGGAGTATTTGCCTTTAGTTGGAGGTAAAATTTTTGTGTTCTAAAATGCATACATACATACGTACTTACATACATAGAGCGAGAGAGAGATAGAGAGATCTATATATAGCTATATAGATAGATCTATATATAGATATATTTTTGCTCCCCATTTGGGGGCACCTGACATCTGGGGCAAGAAAAACTGATTAAAATGGCGTTGGCTGCATGTTTTATATCCATGACGACCTGACGTCATGGAAGAGGAGAGAGCAACCTACGCAGGACCCAAGACTTTGTTATTCAGGCTGACAGAGGGAAACCTGCCAGATTACCCAAATGCAATGACTGCAACAGTGAAAACACTCATACATCTACATTTATGGTAAGTGTACACAACTGTACTTT